>NW_022601467.1:13920111-13947295 GCF_009176505.1 Sitodiplosis mosellana | reverse complement strand
TCTCTCTCTCTCTCTCTCTCTCTCTCTCTCTCTCTCTCTCTCTCTCTTTTCACATCAATGAAATAAGTATTCCGCGGAAAAATTCTCCGCATCAAATATTCCCCCAATAGAAAATGCATAAAAAATGAAATAATAATTCGATCTTGCTATCAATGCCTTATTTTTTGGCCACCTTGAAGTGCGTTTCGGTAAAATGTCTGTATATTGTGTCCAAGACCGCGGGGTTTGGGATCATTGTTCGATTTTGTCGTAAATGGTAAAATAATTGCAGTAATCAATTCATAATAATGTGCTGTTGGGTATGCTGCACCGAAAAGTAACCGAAAAAACAACGACAACAACTATGACGGTCCTCAAACATAATTAGTGCAGAGCGTGTACACATCAATCCACATTGGACATTGGTGTCACATGCATGCAAAGTCTGTCAAATAAACATGGGTTCTTTGCGTTCGGTAAGTTACGGTGGGCGAACGGACCAGTCAGGCTAAAGTAAAAATCAACATGCTCTCTCGCCGTATAAAAATAGCATGCAAGTAGTTGATGAATGAAAACAGACGAACGAACGAGCTATTTTCCAAGAAAATCAATCTAAATTTCCCTAAGTATGTTTCTCTTGTATACTTTCTTCGTACTTCATAACTCTTATGCATCACCGTTTCCATCAAATCTAACCCAACCATCGGAATTTAACATATTTATACACATGCCATACGCACAGGGAAAAAAAGACACACACAGAACGAATAAAACGTGTGTTGTTTGTTCTGGTATTTTTTTTTTCCTCTGATTTTGAACGTCTGTTGTAAGTCTGTAAGACGCACGTGTTGATTGACAAACCATACCAATCTCGAAATTCAATCCTTATACAATGAGCTTTGCTTACAACATAAAATCATAATAAAAATCGAAACATAACATACTAAACAACAAGATTGCATACCAAATCATTGTATAGAGATGTAAAGAGAGGAGCGGCGAAGGAGATGCCTATTTAAAAAAAAATGTACTCATCAATGTCAATAGCAATCCAACGCTGTGATGCTACTTAAGATGATTTTGTTTATTTATATACGTCAAGGTTGATGTTATTCGTTGGCCAAACAAGAAATGTATATTTCATTCGCACAGGGAGAATTCCCTAAAAGCAAAACGCTCACGTACTTCTCCAACGCGATGAAACTCTTTCCATTAGCGCTCATTTTTGGCACGGCTATGTGTGCAATAGTAAGAATGACAACAAGTTGACGATCGTAGTGGTGTAACCACAAGATAATACATCCGCATTTAGTCGCACAAGTCATTGGTTCATTTGATCTGTGAAACATCCCCAGAAAAAAAGGAATACATTCAGTATATTGGGCATAATTGCCAACCGGAAATGAATTTGGAAGAGTTCCGATAATATGGTTTCACTTTTTACATCTACTTGGTATCAGCTACAAACTATCAATGTATCAGCGTGTGTGTATGCGTACTTGTGCAATATAGAGAGAGTTTATCTGTTTTTTGCGAGCACCGTATGTGGTCCACCAATTTAAATTCTATTTCCAACTGAGCAGTGTGGATGTGGCACATGCATTGAACTCGTGTTTATCGTCAATCATTCGTTTATGGTATTAGGCGATGATCTGAGCAGAATGCCAGATTTGATGTCGAAAAAAAAGCAAAGTCAGTCGGTCGAAGCGTTGAAAATTAAAAAAAAAGAAGTAAGAAAAACGAAAAAGTCGAAGAACGTAGTGTTTTTTATAGCCATTTTTTATTTACAATCGCAATGTCTTCAGCGTAAAAACCGCCATGAAATATTGCTTACGTTCCAAAATAATGAACAAAAGTTTACGTTTCGATGTCGGCAAACGTTTTGATTTGGAGCCGGCATGCACTATGGCATACACACATTGGTTAGGTAGGAAAAAAAATTACGGATAATTTATTGTTTCAGTTTATATAGACGCGTTTTTTCTAACAAACACACACACACACACACACACACTCTCACTCCAGTTCCTTTTCTTGGCATTCCGAACGCTTAACTTTTTTTTCTCAAGCGATGCGTTATGCGTTTCGAAAGCGTTGTTCTGGTTCAAACAACCACATAAGGATCAATGAATCGGAAGATTAATCATTCGCATTGGAGTGGGCACAATGTCTACAATCGAAAATCGCATTGCCACAAGATATGAAATTATTGGCAAGTTTTGATTGCATTTTGGTCACATACATACTTTTTTATTCGCTCCCGTCGTATTTCTTCGGAAGATCATAAATTATGAACCACGTTTCGCGTATAAAATTTTCATGCGATTATACGTAAAGAGGAAAATTCAGATTTGTTTGTCCAATTTTTTTCGTTGATATCGATCTATGATTGTTAAAGTTTATTTTATTACATTGATATATCGATGGTATTTAAGGGTATTTTTGCGCAACCAATGACACTGTCCTATAAATTACAACAATACATTTCACTCATTGGCTTCACCTGACACCTCCACGAATTGTCCACTTGAATTGTTGAAATATGATTTCCTTGTAAATTAGCTCAAGATATCACATTGCCCACACACATCAAACTGAAATCGGATAGACGATTGGCTTTAATTTGATTGTCAAGCATCGCAATGTCATTGGAAATACAGAATATCTATGTTTATAGTCTATGACATAAAATGATACTACGACGTATATTTTTATCGAAAAACAGTGTGTGTGAGTGTGTGAGTGTGTGAGCTGAATTTAAAGTGCGGAAAACTCCTTCGAGATATTCTATATAATAACATATATTTCCATTTTTTTTCCTCCAGTGTTTCACAACCCTTTTTTTCTGCTTTGACGTATCATACAAAAAATGTTTATGCGATATTATCAATTGAATTACATGCTGTTATTTTCACTCATTTCTGTGCCGTGCTTGTTTGCCATGTCAAATAAAAAAGATGTCAATGTAAAATGTACGTAAATTTCTGACACGCGCCCAGATTGAGACAATAACAAATTATATTTGTCACACATGTTTGGGATAATGTGACTTCATCAGTTTTTGTCATTTTCAATTGAGATTTGCTGGCTGTCTTAGCATATATTTCGGAGTTTCTCAGTGCATATTATTCAATCCTTTTTGCCACACCGCTGATGCTTTTGTTCATTTTATGAATGAAGTACACAAAAGATACACGTTTTAAATCACTTTGCGTAACACGTATCGATACGTAGAAATTCTTCAATATGCTAACATGTAGAATCAATCGCTTTTGCAACTAATTTGAATAATAGAAGAAAATTTCGGAAGTTATCACATCAAACCGGCCAATCCGGCTTTGCCTTTGACTATAAAATATCTCAAAAGGTAAAATTGCCAATTTTAACGCATAAAATCTTCTATCGAACTATGCCGGCTCTATATTCCACGAGGAATGCCCATAAAAAAACGAACCATTGTTCAATAACAGGCTAAACTCATTTATACGTCATTGCTGATCTATCTCATGCCACTTGAATGAATTCAGGTGTGTTCATTCATTCGGCTGAAATGATGCAAAAAACGAAAATTTATTTGAAAATTCTAACGCTACTATTTCTTGTGAAACACAAAATAAGCAGTGCAAGGATGAGTAAAAATTCTTAAATGGCAATCCACATGAAATCAACAAAACAAAAAGAAAAACAACGGCATATACACACACACATACATAAACGCGCGCCTTCAAACAAACATTGATCGAAGGTATTTTTCATGGGAAATAGTATGAGTGACTTATGAACGGTGTGCTAATGCCATAGCATAATAATGAAAATTCGGCATGTGCCTTATGTCCATACGGTGAAGCCATATGATTCATATTTTATTTTCATTCTATTTTCCATATTTATACACTTTTTTTGGCGTTTACAAAGCACTGAAGTGACAAAAAATCTAGCGTCACGGCTGCGTTATGATTGATGAAAACCAAAAAATTGTTTCGTTCGTTCATTCATTTTCATTCAGACTGGGTAAGTGCTCTTTTTTTAATGCATAGAAGAAGAAAAAAAAAATGTCGTGGCTATTATGAATATCCAGAAAATGCATAGTCTCGAGCAAAAATCGGCACGTAAATCATGGCTAAAGACAGTGGCCAACGATGGCAACGCACATTTTTCATCTCAGCCAAAAATCGCAATCTCTCTGTTCTTTTTCAGTTTGTACGAAAAGACACAAAGGTGCTGGTTGCGTATGGTCGCCTACCAAAAAAAAAAACCGAAAGAAGAATGGAAAAAAAAGACGTTGAAAAAAACGGCAGTATTTACGGCTGTGTGACTTCACAATAAAATGTTCAGCATGTGGTCTAGGCAGAAATAGGCAGCAATTCAAGGTCCAGATGCCTTTCATGAGAATCACTTGGCTCATGAATAATCGCTACCTGGAAATCGTAAAATTACTGATTCAAATTGTTCTTTTCAATGTTGTCTTCTCACAAGCACTTCCAAAAAAAACCTAATAACATGAAATAAATCGAAATATCGTGAAAAAAGCACGATTTGTGGTTTAAGATCACAATAACGATATGAATGAGCAAAAAATATGAAATTTTTTAACGTAATCAAATGGATTTTCTTCACTCTCATTTTTGTTCGTTGGTTTCTTTTCATCTTCTACTCTTTTTTTTCTTTTCAGACGATAGACGCAAGAGAACGAACGCATTCAACGTGATCGTCCAGACAAATCGCGACGCAAGATGGACGCGAATACAACGAGCGGGTTTGGCAACATTGTACAGAATAGCAGTCGTGTTTTGAATATGTCAGAAATTGATTTGGACAATGGTAACTTGAATCTCTATGCAGCAATATGTTAAAATAAATCCCTGGAATTTTGTCTATCAACAAAATGACTTTCTTTATTCAACCGTTGACTTTTTTTTTCTTCTTTTTTTCCCTCTTCTCTTTCGGTTTCCATTTGTTTTTCTCTCCTTTAATGTGTTTGCGCATTGTCCTTGCGTTGCTTTTCAATGGTTCACCATCAAAACATCAATCAATGGGGCGATTTCATTTTGAGTGGCGCGCAGATATTTTGTACGAAGTGCCTATCGGAATTATCGTCTTATTATCTATATTTTATGGCAGCATAAGTATAATTGCGGTGATTGGCAACTCACTGGTAATTTGGATCGTAGCAACCACTCGACCAATGCAAACAGTTACAAATTTATTTATAGCCAATTTGGCACTTGCTGACGTTGTCATCGGTATGTTCGTCATACCATTTCAGGTAAGTCTCTTTTTATTTCACTGCTCTTGCACTTTGTTTTTCATTCGTTTCTTTTCCAATTTCCTCAATTGTTTATCCATCTCATCGGTTTCATTGTGGTTTTTGTTTGGTTGCAAAATATTGTTTTACTCATATATTGGATTTCCTTTTCAATAAAAAGCATTTTCAATGCAAATATATATATGCGCTCAGCTAAACAACCAATTTGAATGAAAATCTGAATTGAGCGAGACACACACACACACACACACACACACACATACGCACAGAACGGGAAATGGAATGAGATGTTCCGTAATCAGCCAGCAATGTTTGGGATACACACTGTTGGTTTTCGTATGTAATTGAATTTAATTTGAATGGTACTTATGTTGTGTTGTGGTGGAGGTTTCGAATGATTGCGACTTAAGAGGCATCGACTACAGCTTATACTCATTTTGGTGGGATTGCGCATTTTGCGTAGCCCACCAAACAAAGGCTCTGCAAAGTCAAGAAGAAACATTTGACCCCGTATCGAAACAAATATCAATTGACGACCATATATCTATGGGTGAGATTGAGAGTAGCGTATGTTTGATTGACTTTGTTACGAAAGAGAAGAGCAAGTTTCTGTCGACTTAAAAATGGTTAAAAGCGAGTATGTTCGTTTTTAAAGGGTCCTCGCGGTTTTTCACGGTTTCCGCGCAACTGATAAGAGATAACAACTTGGTGTCTTCGGCAAAGTTGTAGCACTCGAGATCTTCTATAACATCGCTAAAGACAGTTATCTCTTATTTCTTATCAGTTCCGCGAAAAGCGCGAAAAATGATAAGAAAAAAAAAGTTCTATATAAAATTTGCTTTTTTATGTGCGCGATTTGCGCGCAACTGATAAGAGATAAGAGATAACTTTCTTCAGCTTAGTTATAGAAGACCTCAAGTACTACAACTTTGCCGAAGACACTATGTTGTTATCTTTTATCAGTTGCGCGAAAACCATGAAGACCGCGGAGGCTAGACGGTACTACAACATACTCTACTTTAACGCCAACAGAATCATCAGAAAACATACTCGCCTTTTCAAAAATATAAATCGAAGAAAAAACATACTCCACTCTCAATCTCACCCATAGATATAAATAGTACTATATATATGGATTGCTGCAAATAGTCAGAAAACCGCAAATTCTTTGAAGGCCTTTTATCGTAAATCAGAAAAGGTGCTAACAAATACAGTACTTTTGGGTTTGATGGTACGTTTGCAATTCAAGCCATACATACTTTTTTTCCCTTCAAAATATCCTGTCGTTATTCGTCGAATCTTTTCCCAAACAATGTGAATCGTACGGTTCACGATGATTCGCTCCTGATTGTTTCATTCATATTCTCTCGCATTGCCGTTTCGGTGTTCTCGGTGCCCAAAATCTAAATCACGGCGTTTAATTTGATGGGTTTGCCTATTTGCTTACTCGAATTTCAAAAATTTAAATTGAGCGAATTGGCCAGACGTGCCATTTCTCATGATTGTTTGTTACCCGGGAACACACAAAGAACGAACATAATTCGGATAAGAGTTCGCCAGTTATCGTCGATTAATTCTCGGTTGATTTCGATTTCTTTTTTTGATTCGTTGATTAGCACATTGTGCGCATAAGAATGAAAACCGAGAAACCGACCGAACTTCAGACAAAAATTTCACCATTTATAAGGATAAAAACTTTGAAATGAATGCCGTGGCTGTTTCATTATTTCTAATCGTTTTCATTTTGTTTCGTTTTCTCTCTCTCGCTATTCCTCCACTTTCTCTGTTTCTTTCATTTTTTCCTATTTTTCTTGTGTACAGTTTCAGGCGGCGTTGCTTCAGCGATGGAATTTGCCCGAGTTTATGTGCGCTTTTTGCCCGTTTGTTCAAACGGTTAGCGTGAATGTGTCGGTGTTCACACTGACAGCGATTGCTGTTGATCGTCATCGAGCCATCATTAATCCACTAAGGTAATTTTTTTTGGACAAAAACCTCATTTTCTAATCAAAATCGATTTCTCTCTCATTTGTCTTCTCTTGCTCGCTCGCTCTTCTTTGCTTGAGTCAAGCGGCTTGACTCTTCGAAAATGTGTAAAGTATTTTTGCGAGGAGAAATGACGCTCCGCCGCAACCAATTAAACTGAATCTTTCTTACAAAATTATTAAGCTTATTTATTCGTTTTATTTCGTTATTTCGATAGAAGTTTTTGTTGCAATTAATGAAAGATTAGTGTCTTTTTCGGAGAATGCCTGTGTGCGTAATGTGTATGCATGCCATTGGCTGCATACCGTCTCGTTCTTTTTCGTAAGAAAAGCTAAAAATTCACGCACGTGTAATGGGCATGAGTAGCCAGCACACTGAGTGAATAAGAGTCGGCCAAAGTTTCCACTCTGCAAAAGAATTACATTTATTTTAATGAGCTTTATGCAGTTTTAACATCTTCAACCGATGCTCAAAATAAATGGGTAGTCTAGACTACCTACTAATTGATCTGTAAATTTTTGCAGCAATTGTAGCCAGAGCTCAGAAATTAATAACGGTGTTACGATTGATACACCCCACAAATACCATTGACTCATGAATTCAGTTGTCGATAGAAGCATCAACAGAGAAACGAATCAAGAAACAATCAAATCACCTAACCGAGCAAATGATAAACTTATGGAAAGTCACACAAAATGCGTAGCTTAATACTTTGAGGCGACATTTTCTATTCCCTCATTTGTTATTCATTCGCTGTGTGTTTGTGATTCTGTGTATGGCAATTGATTTGAGCTGCCTAGACGCAAAAATTGTTCACCGTTTCGTTGGAATCGATGAACGTTCCGGAAATATTGGGTAAAAGTTCCTTAGAACATTGATTCAGTAGGATTCAAAGCAATAATTATTTTACATAATTACATTGTCTTTGAACATAACTTCTTCGGTGAGTTTTCGCTCATTTCTTTTTATTCTTCGTTTCCTTCTTTCATTTTTTTGTCTTTTTGATTTGGCAAAAGCTTAGTCATTAACAAATTTAACGCTTACATAAATTGATTTACTCGTGAAACGAACCACATTTTGGTTTCTTCTGAGTATTAATTTCATTTCAAAAACGTCTTCTGTCAATATTCGCTGTCTTATCACAAAGTCATGTAACATTCCATAGCATCGTATACACATCTCTTCCTCTTATTTTTTTCCCCCTTTATCTCTTGTTCAACAACAACAAAAACAAATCGGTGCACCATTAACCCTAGACCCTGTGTTTTGAGCTTCGGTTGAAAAGGAATAAATACACAACTTAAGGTCAAAACATAACAGTTATATTTTCACTTAACCATCTTCCAGTGAACAATGCCGCGGTGATGGGGATTAAGTGCAAGCCATTGGATGTGCGAACATTTGGAACCAACATTAAGTTCATCTCTGATTTAAGCATGTTGGAAAATTAGTATATTTCTTCATTCAATTTGAAATTTCTTTTATCCATAATCGCGTTAGAGCTGAAACGTATTTATTGCCCATATTGTGGCAGTCAATTTGTGGTGTTCTCTGGAAAAATAATCAATTTTTAAAGCCGGAACATTTAAAGTTGAAAACCTACGCCAAAATATACGAATCTTTTGTGAGTCTTCAGTTAAGAAAATTCAAAAATCTCCTAAAAATTACGTCATTCGTTGTATGTTTTAATTCTTGGGCGATGGAGCCGCTTTTTGATGACTTTTCGCATGAAACAGAGAGAGAGGGAGAGGGGGGGGGGAGAGATAAAGAGAAAGATTGCGGCAACAGAAGGAATTGATCATGAAAATTACACAACATTCAACTTTAAGATTTACAACAGATTTTTCGGAGTCTAGAAGTTTGGGTGAAACACTAGGGGCTTCTGACTCCAGACGAATGTTTCATATAAATACGTATAACCACGTATAATTGCCGTATATTTTGTGCATATTTCATATATAACCCGCGTATACGCCGTATATTTTAACTATTTCGCATATAAATTTGTATTGGCGAATAGAGATAAAAGCTCCTAGGTCAAACAGGAATTGTGTATTCCATATGGATCGTAAGAGTTTGTTTAAAACAACCGTTACATTGTCCAACTGATGTATGAATTCATACAGAATCACAACGTCTCTCTCTCTCTCTCTCTCTCTCTCTCTCTCTCTCTCTCTTTCTCTCTCTCTTTCTCCGCATTTGTGCTCGATGTCTATTGTTAGTCAAGGCGACACGTGTTTCGTGGCATTCAAAACCTGCCTCACTATACGATAATTCACTGTTCATCAGTTGACGACGGAAAATACATCATAATTTTTTACTATAACCGTTTCAATGTGCGAAACCTGTAGAAAGCATAATCAAAACGAAGTTTGGCTTATTATTCCCTCTCATCAACAAGAACACCGGCATATAGAGAGCAAAACAGAATATGCGAAAGAGTGGGACAGAGCGAGAGAGATAGAGGGAGGGAAAGGGGAACGAATGAAATAATGTGAAGGCAATGAACTATTTTTCCAATTCTAGAGATTATTTAAGCATATAGAATATAGCATAGCATTTCAATGGTTTGATAATGTAATAACATTGGATTTTTCTTTATATCCAATTACTGTTGGCAACAGGGCCACCACATTACTCTAGTACAATAGCATACAAAGCATAGGCGGCAACATTTGTTCCATTTCTCTCCTTTTCCATCATGATTGTTTGGCTGAATTTGCCCTTGAATATTGAACATGTTTCAACGGATTTTTTCTTTGCCATTCTTTTTCTTTTTCTCTTCCTTTCTGCCCATGGCGTCAGATTTTCGTCGAATTCATTGAATGGGGGTTGTGAATGGCATTAACAGTGCAACCTTTGACTTTCGTCCTGTGTGGAATTAGTTTTTTTTCTTCGGCATTGCCTTTTTTTTCGTTCACTACAATTCGTCGCGGTGTTCCATTAAAATAATGAAAAATCGCAAACTTCCATCACCGCGTTTTTATTGGAAGAAAAAAATAATTAAATTGGCCTTTTTGAATGAATGCGACGATGATTCTTCTTCTTCTTTACTTTTGTTTCGTTAGAAATTCCGAAACAAACAACAGCGACAGCACAAAAATATGCACGTACAATTAATTTCGCTACGGAAAAAAATGGTTGATTAAGACGTGTTACGTCGATTAAAATTTGTTCTTATACTTTGAAGTTCAATGTAGCGAAATTTCACATGCTCAGTTGAGCAAAAATCACTTCTGAATCAAAAACAGTCAAATGCTCAAGTGGAATCTGCATTTTCTTAAAAAAAAAAAAAAGAAACGATCGATAGGCAATGGAATTCATTTTATGTAAATGCTTTGAATGTCATAAGATTAAAACGTAATTTTGCGACAAATTGCTGAATACGATGGCCCTTGTCATTGCTGCATCGGATAATCTCATCAATATATTATTGTGTTGAATTGATTGTACCAACGTTGTTCATTCTCTTGCTCAATGCTCAAATGTGTGCATTCCCATGATATTAGAAAATCTGTATTGATTTTAAAACTTTGTTCCAAAATTGGCCGGAAATTTAATTGAAATGTACAACATCATGTATTCAACCCACATGCATACGCATGCACGCACATACAAATGACGTCAACCGAAAATGAAATGTGAACAAAGCTCGTGTTGTGATGATTTGTGTTATAAGATTACTCTATGTTCTGAATAATATATTATCATCTTACACAATCGCATCACTACTATTATATCATAAAATATTGCGGCCCGAATCATAGCATCCGGTTGCTATCGGATGCCAAGCTTGTCATGCACAAATTCACTCGAAGCCGTTTCTATTGATTGGACTAAGTCGCAGGTGATTTTAGCCATAGGATGCTACTTCAATTGAAATTGACCTGTTGATAGTCAATGTGGCTGATGTTTTTGAATAATATCCCAAAACAAATCTGTTGAGATACAAATGACCGACTTTTTGTCAATCAAATACAGCTCTACAATTATTGCATCGCATGTTAGTTTGCAATTTTACCAGGTTTTCAATTTGAATGACGTAAAAACACATTAAATATTTCGAAAATAAATTAAAACCATGCTTTTATCCAGGAAATAGGAAATAGGATCCATACGCAGGACATGTTTGTATCAAAAAGATAACAAACGACATCAAACAAGTGGAGCAACAATGTAGCATTCAAAAGTTAAAGAGCTCATGCCAAACACACTTTGATGTTCTTTAAATATTGATGAAGGAGAAAAATCCAATCTAAATTCGCAATGAAATGACATTGAAGGCTTGAAAAGTTCAAGCAATATTTCGTGAAAAATTAAATAAATTTTTTTCTGAAGATAAAAACATGGGTTGCATTCAGTTTTTGTTGTTGTTTCGGCATCTGATTAAAGATCGCTTCCGCTTCTGGCACCATTTGAAATAAAAATTGGGACTCTCTGAGGAGGCTGATTTATGCTGCCTGCTGAATGTCATCAATTACGATTTCTTACACTTTGGCCAAATACACGCGCTTACAAATAAATATATTTCAATCATTTCAAAGTTCTTTGCAGTCAACGATATGAAATCTTGATAAACATGCGTTGGTTTCACCTTGGACTTGGACCACGGCATCAAAGTTGACATGTGAAGCAGAAACATGTTTTGAGCAACGAAAATTCTCCAATGGAGCGAAATGTATTCATGTATTCTTTTGTACGCTATTACAAATATGTATATACCTATGTATATTCATCAAATGATAGGTATACACTGCTATGCAGATCGCAAAATTGGTTCCCCAGTGAATTTGATCGCTGTGCACGATAAAAAGGTAAAATGGCGAAATGAAATGCAAATGTTCGTTATCAAATCATGTGGTACGTTGTGTGTAGATGCCCATTTCATTGATGAATATTTGGCCATGGCTGCTTCGGTTTATTGGTGTATTCTGACGCTTTTCTATTGACAATGACATAGATAAACTGTATTATACGGTTCCCGATGGGACTATATGCGTCCACAGCATATTTTATTGATAAATACAAATTGATTGTGTGGCATACGTGGTGCTTCCATCTTCGGTGTATTTCCATCAAGAGAAATATCATTTTGAAATCCAGAGATGCATAGTGACAGATAGCTCTGTCTATGAGCCGATAAAATGCTATTTTCATTCACTCATTTACTCCCAGCACACCACTTCCACCACCAATACTTATTATATAATCAACCAGCATTCGTCTAGGATGTACATCAAGACGCTGCTTTCTCCACAACCGCTCACTCATTCATTTTTCTTGCGTTTTTTTTTTCACAGCGCCTCGTAGGATACCATAGCGTTATGAAGCGTGTAAATAAGCTCGACATAATAATTTATTTTTGGCGAAACATACTCAATTCGTAATGATGATACATATCGTTATCGCCTCTCTGAATATCATTTGCCTGTATAAATTATACGAGCCAGTCATAAATAGATGACATGTACACTGTATCGCCTTATTTATCGTTCGGCAGTAACAACAGCTCACTCGAAGTAGAAAAAAAAACGGCCGGAAACTGGTGAAAATATGTGAACAAAATATAAATTTTTAATGTTAAGACAAAAAAAAAACAACGGTTGTTCACAAAATCACCAAGAAATGTGTTGACAAGCTGCCATTTCGAATATGATCTACTATCCATATTTTACCCGTATCATAGGTTTATTCTTATTAGTTGTCAACTAATTTACCGTAAATTTTTGTTGAAGAAAAAAAAGAATCTTGTTATTACCTACTTATGATGACAATGCTAACAAAGGCATTCTAAAGCAACGATTCATTTATTCTCATTCATTTTGGGTACAACATTGGTCCCATTCATCTCTTCGCCTCCCTCTCACTCCCGATCTATATCTTGCCTTGTGCTTTTCTTCCACTTTGTACAATGATTATGAGCCAATTTATGTATTTTACTTCCTGAATTTGATGTATACAGCAATCTGCAATCATTTTTCAAAGTTTAAATCCGCTTTGCAAACAAAGGCATTTGAATCCTGTGAAATGTTGTCACATTCTTGACGGAGCATTAAAAGTAAAAACACATTAAAATATTTACTCACAGAATAATTAGAATATTAGCCGAAGAAATAGCTCTTTTATTTGCTTAAAAATCTCATCATTTTGACGTTCAGTATCTCTCTCTCTCTCACTCTCTGAGTGTCTACTTCACTCCGATTCATGCGGAAATGCATTAGAACATTTCAAGCAGTAAATATTTAGCAGCGAGTTTTTTTCATACTTCATATAATTTAATTAAGATGGATGAACATTAAACAGCATGACTTAGGGCGACCGAGTCAACGATAATGCTCATAATCACACTGAATGGAGAACTATTTCGGTGAGGCTAAACGATAAGAAAACGCTTCGTCAAAGATGTGGGGAGGCCTGAAAACATATTTTTGTTCTTCGTATAGGCTCGGTAACATTTAAAAGCCACATCGTCGCACGATTCTAAGAGAATTCTGATGAAAGTCATATTCACATCGTCATCATACGAAGATAAACTTCAATTTGATGATATCACTGAATTTGTTTCCACCCATATTACAGTGATGACTTCGATGTGTGTACGCTTGTTCATGTGTATATGACATGGTGTATTTCTTTTACCACAATAAATGGCATTAAATCTCGATAATTACTTAATTCATTCATCTTAATACATGCTTACGACTCCATCGGAGTGTGAACTTTTGAAAGCACACAGTCAAAACAAGTACCTGGAAACGAGATTGATTTCTTGGGAATTCAATGATTTCAAAGAAAGATAGAGCTGAAGAAAATAATCAGATCTTACCCATTCCTTAACCCATAACATAATGTAGCCTAGCCCGACATTTATAATCGGTTTCTGTTTTGTTTAAATTTTACACTTTTATCAACTTCTCGGCGACACTATCGAATTTTCCAATCATTGGAGTGTGTCGTTGTTTTTCTTCTCCCAATTTTCGTTTCATAACATTGTGAAAGCGATTTTAATTGACTGGTATATTGGTACACTTATGTCAGACACCAAATTCAATCTACATTTTCCTAAGAAGTATTCAATTTCGTAATTTTGGGCTTTGTGTCGCTTCTGCGAATTAGTATTTTTTTCTCATTCAGAATGGGAACACATTCTACATACCTAACGACACAACGAAATGCTCGACACACTTGTACAGTGGTAGACCTGATTTCAATGTCAAATTATTCAAGGGTGTCCAACGACACGTACTTCACTTTCTACGTCAGAAAAAGCAGATTACTGTTACTGACGCCATATCGAAAATTATGATATAGATTTTCTCGTGAGTGCTTGTGCCGTGTGCCCGTGGAAAATTGTTGTTCAATCGTTTTCCGAGTAGATATTTTTCTCAATCTGTCAGTTCACTTTTGATGATCTTTTTTATTGCGAAAAGTTGCAAGTGTGAAAAAAAACGCGCACACGACCGCCCACCCACACACATGATTCACATCAAATGAATCCATCATATCCACCATATAGTCAGTCAGCGGAAGTAACACATTCCATGACCAATCATTTGAGATATGTATACACATTACACATACATATATGTTTTCAGTGTAAGTTGACCTAGGGACTGTGTAATCATTGTGCTTTATTAGCGTAACTATGCATTGCATAACTTTTATTATGTTTTACTTTTCACTCGCTCCACTCTTTTTTTGTCTCACCGTTGTTGTCTGGCAGCACGCACATAAAACGGCACCAGTTAAATGTGGTCTAACATCAAAAAGTTCGAAAAAACAGAAAAGAGCACTTAATATAAAGACATGAGCAATAAACAACAGCAATCACATAGCAAGAGTATGAACAGAGTGATGCTGGCGATAGAAAGTGAGAAAGTGGGTGATATAGACTGTAGCACACAAAATTTGTTCCAGATTAATTCACACGATTCAAGGCAATTGTGTCAGTAACACGAAAGCATCGTGAATTTTTTTCTGCTACTTTTGCACATCCCACGTCCAAAACACTAACCAAATGTTGTTTGTTTGTTTTGCTACGATTCTCAGCATTTCACGGTCACCAAAAATCGTTTCATATGGCAAACACCATAAGATTGTTTGGATCTTAATTGATTTTTATTCAGTGCTAAAACGACAGTTCCGGATATTTAATTTAGTATTCTGTGAACTAAGCGACAATTTATCCGTATAACGTCATCATTTCACTGGGTTCTTACAAACTTGATCGTAGAACCCAACACAGTATAAAAGCTACGGCCTATGAAATAGATACAGGCTGACATTAAAGCTTTTATCGTTAATGGTATGAACTGTTGGGATTGGTTTCGGAAAGCGTTGCATTTTATTTAATGTACACAAATAGTAATCAGTTTCGTCGATCATGTGCCGTAATCAATGATAACATTCAAATTAACGAAAATAGATATGTCAAAAATATGGTGTCATGCCTTTCGATAGCGCAATAAAACCAATCATATCTTTCATCATAATAATGGCAATACCATGCTATTTTATGTCACTGTCGATCAAAATTTTATTTAAAAAGAGAGGGAGCTTTTCATCTGACAAATGGTCGTACTTATTATAAGGGCTTAATGGTTGCCATATTCATGACCTTCATATCGAATGACATAGAATTATACATAGGCACTGAAACCTATAAAATAATGGACAACAAAGATAAATCGGATCAAAATGGAAAGCAAAATGGCAACAACAACAACAATTTGTTTTAGTAGTGACAGTAGAAGAAATTTGAATTTAAAATCAATTTAAAACAAAATCAGCAAAAAGCATCGATAAAGTGCTGTGAATTAAGCAAGATTTATGAACACAGAAATCCCTGAGATATTCTGCGTCACATTTGTCAATAATATTTTTTATGAACACGTTGTGTTGTCTATTTGTTCCCCTATAGCTTCATCCTCTCTCTCTCTCTCTCTCTCTCTCTCTCTCCCTTGAATTTGCAAAAGATTTTACATATTATCTTCCCTTCGATTATGATTTGTTCCATCGGATTCATTGAATCCTAAAAAAATACGATTCATCAATATCCAGTTTATATTAAAAAAAAACTTTCTCAGCATGACGTTCATCCCAGTATTGGGTTTGGTTAGAGTTGATTTACGCAGTGTCGACAGAAAAATAGCATGCAATTCTTGCTCATAGATTACCATGGTAACGGTTGTTTTTCTTCCCTCTGTCCGAAGAATGAAGATAATAATTAGCATTAAAATCGAAAGCGTGAGCGTTCACACTTGAATTTCAACAAACAACTGCAAAACACTTAAATCCAAAACAATATCATCCGTACCAAAAGAATTAGAGTGATTTGTTTTCCAATTAAACCACCGGTTTGGTTTTGCTTCATTTGCCAACTCATTGGAAATTCGAGATGTAACAGTTGGTGATGATAGTTTTATCCGGGCATAAAAATAGAATGTTTGCTCTTCTTTTCTCGAAAAAAAAGGGAGAGAGAGGAAAGGAGTAGTGCTTTTTAAGTTGTTGATATTAGCAAGAACTATTTAATTGGTTCGTCACTTCCGAGAAGGGAAGCACACCACTCTATCAAGAATTATATTGATTTTGATGGTTTCGCTTACCAGCTAGTCTTTTGTTGAATAAAGCCATAAGTGGTCTAACGAGCTACGAAGAATTTCAAACTATTATCCTTTTTTGTTGTTCGGTTTGTTGAATGGTAGCCGGTAGTGAATGAAGTCGCCTCTCAAAATAGGATGGCTGAGTGGGTTTCGCATTATTTTTTCTCATTCTTCTTCGTATTTTTCTTCGTCTTCGTCTTCGTCTTCGTCTTTTCAACATATTTCGCACATACGTGACATTATTACGAAAATTGTGTGGTGAAGACTTTGATTCGGGTGCGTCTTTAAGATTTAATTTTGTTCAGACGCGTCGAACGGACTCAAATACAAACAAATTGGCAGCATGTTTGCAAGCCAGCAGCCAGAAAAAAAGAATCCAGCATCTCTTATGGTCTCTCCATTCTCATTAATATTTGAACCAATGCAATATTTTTTTCTTGCTCAGTTTTGTTTCTGCTTCGGCTGCCATACACTTTAATTTAGACAAATGTTTTGGCGTGCCGATATGCGTCTGAAATAAAATATCGTTATGGAATTCGTACGAAAAGTGCCTTCGAGAACTGACACGAGATATTACATGAATAGCAAAACGACGAAAATAACAAAGAACCAACGGAAAAAAGAAACGAACAAAAATGGGCGAACGATGAGAAACCTAACTAGAATGGGATGGCACGTTTTTACTAGTGGGGAAATCCAATTGTACCCTTGCGGTTGGCATTTGTGCGAAAAACTCAACGATGCGATAAAATGAAATGCCACACGAAAATGATTACATAACATGTTTGTGTTTGAGTTTTTGTTCATGTTTATGTTTCTGTGTTTGTACGAATACTCTTTTTTTCCATATTTTTCATTGCATACAAAAATAATATACACATAATGATGAATAGAGTGAACAAGGTGAGATATTTTGAAACATGAATATATTCCGGTAATATACACCAGGGGCTGCAGTTCAAATTAGGAAATGGAAAACCGAAAATGTCAACAAAGAAAGAAGAGAGATAGGCAGAGAGAGAGAGAGAGAGAGAGAAAGAGAAAAAAAGAATGAAAAAAACTTCATTTGGGTCGTTACCGAGCGGAATCGTTGTAAATAACGCATACTCTAAAATATCATGGGATCGACACACAAAAAGCGTACACAGTCCGTTCCAAAAAATGTGGTGCAGATTCGTTGCAGCCAGATAGTCAATTTTTTGTTGTTGCAAATATATTCAAAATTGATCCCAATTATACACATGGTTTCACGGAAAAAATTTCGACGCAATGATTAAATAGGTATTAGTTAGGATCAAACATGATGTTTATTTCGATTTGGTTGGAAATTTTTCTCGCCTCAATTCAGTGCAATTTTTTCGTTTCGTATTGTGTCTATTACGATGAATTTGGTTATAAATCCGGAGGTTAATTGCTGGTTGCCATCGTTACTAACCATATTTCTATAAAATATTGCTCACTGGCCCATGTGTTTACGATTCGTTTGCGAAATTCAATATTTTTACGGAGTATACAAATCAATCAATTTCATACTTCATGCTGATTTATAGATGTCTCAAATCTCTTCCCAATTGATAGTTATGCAAAACTATTTCTTTAATATATTCCATTTCTTCAATGGAAATGGAGTTGCGTTAGTTTTTTTTTTCAATTTATTCAGAATGTCATTCTTGAAGGCACAATTCTTTAAAATTGAGATGAAGTGGATTCGGCTTATGATAGCTCTCTAATATGTTTGTGTTGCGCAGTTTATCGCCGTTCGACTATTCGAAATAACCGAACCTGCTTATATTTATTTAAGTCTAACTGTCTATTGTCAGACGTGTATGTATATTTTATATTGTGAATTGACTTCATATGGTTTTGCACGTACACATGTCCCATTGAGTGTTACGATTTTCTTGCGTTGGAGACGATGGTAAAATCGAAAGATTATGGGGCAATTTCGGCAATTGCACGAAAACGACAAACGTCATGCACACCACACTACGAGAGAAGAATGAAAAAATGTCACACAATGAATTGAACATAGCATAAATGGTACAATTTGTGTTCAATATGAACGTTAATAAATTTTCCGATACAGTCATTTTGTGATGCTGTACAGATTGAACTTCAAATTGATCAATGACACACATAAATAAAACGTGATCCAATCGATGTTTCAATCCTACGCATTTATATGTGCAACGTATGCGAGGCACATTTTTTCATCTTCCTTTTCGCCTTTACATGACTTTGATTCTTTTGTGTTTGTTTTGTGCGAGATACATAAATATATATATGCATTTATCATTCCATGCCACTTGTTAGACATACGCGTATTTTTTCCGCTGTCAAAGCAAATATCTGATTGAAAGAGTGTGGTTTTGTTGTTTGCTTCCGCCTTAGTCAATATCAACGAAAAAAAAATACTCATCTCTAGATGGCACATTGTTTCCATCCAGTTAGGCAAAAAGGAAAATCGAAACGAAGTTGGATCGATTAATGACATAACATCAACAGTGCATATTGATTGCTTTTCATACATTGATTTTACGATCGCTCTTCCTTTTTCACTGGAAGGAAATTATTTTTAATGAGATAATGAACATGATCGTTATTTACTTATAATATTTTATTAAATTTCTTGTGTTTTTGTTACAGAGCTCGGCCGCCCCGTTATATATCCAAGATCATAATAGCTTTTATATGGGTTATATCGCTCGCATTTTCAATACCAATGGCGATTGCATTGCGTGTGGTTAAAGAGAACAGCTATCAAGTGTGTAAGTTAATTATGTTATAATTTTGTGAACGCCACATGTCGCCAATCATCAGTATACTATATTCATAGTACATTCACGAACAAATCTTACATGATTTCGATATTTAATTGGAAAATTCCAAAACGATTGTGTAATATTTGTTGAATGAACGCGTCTCGGCCATGAATTCATCGCTTTAATATTGTTTCATTTTCTTCCGATTTGTTTTATTTCGTTGGTATGCTGTGCAGTGCCCGATAAAACTATTGAAAAAATCGAGTATCCATTCTGTAACACTGGCAACATGGATGCTGAGAAATTCCAGCAGTATCGATACTATTTGGTGTTCGTACAGGTTTGTATTTGTTTTCTGCTTAAATCGCTTTTTTCCACATTGAGATTAAATTCCGTTGTTTTGCATTGAATTCGTTTGGATTCTTTGTGTGGCGAACAGCTTTGGACAGTTTCATTTTCTATTATAAATCAAAATGCTATGAAAATTCCTGTGCATTGTCTTTGAAGACAATAAAAAAATATCGATTGAAAAATGGGTAAATAGCAACGAACGCAGCAAAATTCGAAAATGACTTTCGGCCGCGTCGCGTGTCGAATAAATTTCGTGAAAGCCTTTATTTCACGCTGTTGCCGTTAAATGTGTTGTGTCATTTCTTCGTCGTTATTCGAAACAAAGTAATATGAAATGGACGAAAACGTACACAATAATGCTGCATCGGGTTGTTGATTCACTTCGTCGAATCAATAACGATCAATCGCTATTGATTTATGTTATGATTGCGCGTAAAATGGCAATTTTAAAATACAATCAATGCACATTTGTTCAATATCGCTTTGATTCCGTCTAGTCGTTCAATATAAATATGTATGACTTGGAGACAGATTCATTTCGATGAGATCATATTTTGATGTTCAGCGATGCAATTTCGTTACTCCCAAAGCTGATTATAGGATTACTTTTTTTTTGCATATACCGAGCTTGTGTCGTCAGCTGAGCTTCATATGACTTCTGAGACTGTATTATTGATATGATGATATTATCAATCGATAATTTCAAATCAAGTCAATCCCATATCAAGTCAATCCAAATTCGCTCTCCATCATGTAGATCGGTTGCATTTAAATAATTCGATTCGTATGTTGCTTGCTGATTTCAGTCTGATTGTCTTCTCTTGTTCCCTATCGTTACAAAGTTATGATTGATTTTGTTCTTGTGTTTCATTTACTGTTTAGTATTTCATTCCATTTGGAGTCATCAGCTTTGTCTATATTCAAATGGCCATTCGATTGTGGGGCTCGAAAACTCCAGGAAATGCCCAGGATACACGTGATATAACATTGATGCGAAATAAAAAGCGGGTAATTATTCATTTGGCTTCATTCCAATCGTATTTCGTGGTTAAGAGTGCCTGAAGTCAATACAACGTATTGGCTTTTGATCACCGAATATACGTACACATGAAAATTGTTTAAATATATCTAATTTTTGCATTCGAAGCGCGATTTTTAAAGAAATTGCTAATGTTGACTATTTTCAGGTCATTAAAATGTTGATTATTGTGGTGCTATTGTTCGGAATTTGCTGGTTTCCACTACAATTGTACAACATTTTGCACGTCACGTGGGATGGTGTCAACGAATATAAATACATCAACATCGTATGGTTCTGCAGTGATTGGCTTGCAATGAGCAACAGTTGTTACAATCCATTCATTTACGGCATTTACAATGTAAATATTAATTATAACACATTATTTATTTTCAAATGTATGCGAATACTTACGAGTTTACTACTTGATTTTGAATACGATTCCTTGAAAATGGCCTAAATACTGAAACAATGTTTGCATATCTAATGAATGGTTTTTTGTTGTTCTTGTATTTACGTTTTTTTCTCTCTCTCTCTCTCTCTCTCTCTCTCTCTCTCTCCATTCTAAAGGAAAAGTTCAAACGTGAATTTCGGCGTCGGTTTCCTTTATTTCGCTTCACATTCGAGCATACGGACGTAAGTGAGAAGAATGTCTCGATGTATACACGCGCCAGTTCAATTCGCTCAAATTACACGACCACATCAACCAAAACGAAATTCATGATTCCACAGCGCATTGTTGGTGGAAACGATTCACTACAGCATTATAATGCGCTTCACATTGCCGATCCGCCAGTCGTCAAGAACAACAATGTAATGAACGGAAATCATAATTGGACTGTAAAGTCATCATGGCAATCAGCATTCAATCAGTCACCGGTGGTGGCAAATGGTACCGTTGTCGAATGGCAGGATAAGAAATGTGTTTGCTTTTCAAAAATCTATTGCAAGGGTACGGATCATCCGGGCTGCACCGCCACCACCACCACAACGACAAAGACGACGGCGATACCGTTGACATCGGCGCAAAACAATAAAAACGCACTGCTTGAACCATTAACAAATAACGTAAAAACCGGTTCAATCTATTCGCATGACACGGCGAAAAACTGCTGTTGCTGCTGCCAAGGGCGAAAAACTATTTGCAAAGATAACAACATTTTCGACAGTGAACTGTGCTGTATGCCAAAAACGGCAGCCGAATGGGAACAAGTGAACTTGTGCAAGGCGGAATGTAGTGCCAACAATAAACATTTTAAATGCGACGAACGTGACGAAGACATCGACGACAATGATGGCGACGATACGGATTTTCGAAATGAAATCATTCGCATCAATAACATTTATAACAATTGCAATGCAAATGCAAATACCAACGCCAATGACAATGCCAATACCAATGCCGAAGCGGTGCCCGGCGAGAATTTTCACTTGCACGGTTTCAACAATTCGTGTATATCATTGAGCAAGTATAAAAACGATATTAATCTGTGATTTTTATTGAATGATTAATTGATTGCTGTGTGTAGTAAGTGTGAGTACTGTAACATGAAATAAAAGAAGCCCAGAAATTGCATTTCCCTTCGAGGGAAATGTGTAGAAATTTACTGAGCAGTGAAAATCAATCGATGTTTTCTCGATATTTGATCGTCGTGAAACTTGCCATCACGTCTCGTGTTAGTTTATGTCCTTCTCCCCCTTCAAACCAAACCCCTACTGTATTTTTCTTAATTTAAGAGTATCGATGTTGGAGGTCTGAAAAAAATTGTTTCAGAAAAAAAAACAAAAAAAAAAAACAAAAACAGAAGTGTTGACGAGGCGAAAGAGATTAAGTACAATGTACATATGCTCTTTTTTTATTTATATGAATTTATTGTATAACTGTATGTTCGGTTTTAAAAAACCAGAGAAAAATTAACAACTTTACATAAATTATAAAATCTTACCTATTATTTTTCACATTGTTCAATATAAAATTGAATTTGTCAAAAAATTTGCCGATAGAATGAACACATTCAGAATGGAATTTCGCTTCTGAAATTATTTTTGTTAATCAAAGCTATACGGATTGAAATTTATTTGCAAGAAATTAGTTGGTAAAATGTCATTTGGTTAAGAATCATAGTTATTTTATATGTTCGTTGGAACAAATGTGAATCAAACAGATCAAAATAAAGTTTAAATAAAGAACAAAACCATTAAATACTGAACAATTTGTTGAGCTTTTTTTCTATTCCAAAGATAAGCTTTACATCAATTTCAAATCTATATATACAGTACTTGAAAAGGAGGCGTATTACTTGTAAGGCGGAGCTTCTAAAAAGTTCTCAAAGCTTTTATTTGCTTACGCCACGTCATAAAGTCCAATATCCCTTTTATAGAAAGCTTTCGGTTTCTCAAAGTTCAATTTTAACGAAAAGTCCCCATTTCCCTTAGTTTCTTTTTCTTAATATTCTGAGAATCACGAAGCAAGCTTAAAATCAAAGGGAAAAGTTTGTTAAACCAGCTAATTCCATGGGATAATTAATTCTTCCACATAACCTGCTGACTTTCAAGTGCAACGCTTTAGATTTATTTGAGCGTAAACTTTAAATTCATAGGGAAAGTGCCACAATACATTTCAAATGCAAGTCATTTGACACATAGCAGTCAATGCCATCTCAATTCCAACTCATTGAATCATTGTATTTTTCGGCAACTTTTTTCAAACGTGTATGGCTTTACTAGAATATAATCAACCTTACGGCGACGCTAACTAGCTTCTCTGTGGGCCGGTACTACACGTTAGCCAAAACGTATTGATGTTTCGCAATGGTTACTCGATGCATTTGCCAAAATACTATGATTTTTGTACTCTCTTCTACGATGTGTGTGTGTGTGTGTGTGCAGAGAAGCTGCTAGTGTCGCCGTAAAGTTAATTATATTCTACTCAAGTCACATACGATTGAAAAAAGTTGCTCGAAATATTCGATGATTCAATAAGTTGGTTTAGAGATGTCATTGGCTGTCTTTTGTTATTCCGGCAATATATTTATGTTTAAATTAGCTAAATCTCTTCACAATAGCTACTCAAAACTTTGCAATATATTTTTTTTTAGTATAATTTGACCAAAAGTTTCGTGTAGAATGGTTTTTGCGATCGATATACCAATTTATTTCGAGAAGAGATTAAACAATTACACTATAGTGTATACATTTATTTGGGTGAGAAAGTTTTTTTTTTGGGTTTGGTTTATGTCTTCTTCTTAAATTCGGCATAAATTTTATCTACTTCACAGGCAATTACCATTAAATTCGGAAATAATTGAGAGCACAAACAGTAAAGTGTTTTTCAAATGGAGAGAGATAGAAAAATGATTACGCTAACTGAACGGATGTACACATTTTGTTAAAATAGCGAGTGCAGAGAAAAGATATATAGAAGTACGGTATCGCATTTGAGGTTTTTTTCATTTGTATTTTACTTGTATTGTTGTTGTTGTTGTTGTTGTCTAGCCCAACAGCAATTTCATAATGTACTTGAATACTACTGAACTGCTCAAAAATAGGAACAACATATATGCTGACGACTTGAATAGAATGTGCAGAATTTTTAATCTGAAAATTGAAAATCATCACAAATTAGTCGATGGTGGATGCAATCACATACATGAAAGAAAAAAAAAGAAAGAGAATTATCTAACATAACATACCTGCCGTAATGTTTGATGCACTTTTTATCAGCTACCGATTCTTTGAAAAAATACTTCTTAATACCGGGCAGATAGTGGAAAAAGTATTCGTCCCAGTCAATGGTTCGCATATCGAATTCCAGAAAAGTTTGCGCGTTTCGATAA
This sequence comes from Sitodiplosis mosellana, assembly GCF_009176505.1. Classification (NCBI taxonomy): domain Eukaryota; kingdom Metazoa; phylum Arthropoda; class Insecta; order Diptera; family Cecidomyiidae; genus Sitodiplosis; species Sitodiplosis mosellana. The sequence continues at coordinate 13,922,498 of NW_022601467.1, read as the reverse complement.
AATTTGTTGTTAGCCGTGCACTTTCCGTTGATCATGTCATTTTTCGTCGGCGTTGAATTCATGCCATTTTGCCATCGAATTAAGCCGGTTGACGCGTTGTGTGTTTGCAGTTGGCGTGCCGGTTGCGATTTCAATAAAGTGGCCAGTTGATCGATATTTTTATTGCAGAATTTCCACTCACGTAGCCCAAAGAATGACATCATCGACAAAACACGGTGCAACTTTTGATAGTTTCTGGCATTTCTGTGACACAAAGTACAAAGCAGACAGAAAACGCAATTTGTGAACAAATTGAACAAAAGAAAAAGAGACGTGCCTTTAACCATATCATACTTTCGTTTCTTTCCCGTAACAAATGCCAACAGATCCATAATGTAAGCAGGCACTGCGTGTAGAAGCACATCGCAAACGTTGAAAAGCGGTTTCCATGATATAATTATATATGAATAGTACCTGTACCGGGATAATTAACGGAATTTTCATTTACAAAACAATTGCCGGAGCGTTAAAGCGCTAAAATAAACAAACACGAAAAAATGACACCTCAAATATATTAAAGCCAGAAGAAAAAAAAATGAAAAGAGCTTTCGTTCATGGTTGAAATAGATGGAAAAAAAAACCTGATGACTTTTTACCATCTTCCTTTGAACTAGACAAAGAAAAACCACTTTCAAAGGGACGATTTTAATCTGGATAGCATGTCGTTTTTTTCATTCTTGGTTTATTTGATGCGTCGTTTTTGTCTGTCTCAAAATGGATTATCTTTCAAATATCTTGTGTTTTGAATAGTGCATTAAAGTGTTTTGTATGAATGGTGTGTGTGGGTGTCTGTTTACACATTTATTACCAGACGGCTTTATTTAGCGGCTCATGTAATCCTTTTCGCACGGAATCCATATAACTGCCCCAAGTTAAATTATTTTTATCATAAATATAATTGTAGACAGGTATTTCTGTATGATTTTCCATTCGCGATTTGAAACTGTGAATAAAAAGCAAAACAAAATCCAGTTTTAATTCAATCTACTGGAGAGATAGAGAGAGAGATGGAAAAGGAGTATACAAGAAGATAGTTATTATGTGGCATATCATTTTATGTTACGTAAAAAGTCTGTTTAGTTTTAATCTATCTTTAACATTCTTATTCGAACAAAAGTCGTGCGTCAACTATAGCAACTAGCGTTTCTATGTCGATGCCAAGGAAAACGATATTCTTTTCACATTCGTAGCGTGACGCTTTCGTTAACATACTATAAATGTTTAAGAAGGTAAAGGAAATAAGATTTCATTTACGGTTATCAGAAGAAGAATGAGTAGCGTTTGAATTGAACGTGGTCGTTTAGCTATTGACACTGTTGAATCTATCGTTTCGTGACGAAGTGTGCATAAAAATTCAATTGACGCATTTGGTTAATAGACATTTTCCCCTTAAAATTACAATGTACTTCAGTCAAAAAGGTCAAAGTGTCCTACTTCCTCCCTAACTGAGATGGGTTATTTAAAATGAGGTTTTCCAATAGAAGACTATTTCCCTAACTGTTGGCGTAGCTAATTTGGGTTTAGTATTCCGAATTATATCTGTGTGTGTATATATTATGAAATGTACCGTTGATTTATGTCCCATGCAGCTGATATCATGGCATTGACGCAGTAATCGGCTGGCACTAGGTTAGCTTTCTTGTTGCCATTGCCAAAAATAACGTGCACAACTCCTCGAACACAGCCCGAGCAAATGCCAGACGGACCATATAAGTTGTCTGTCCATCCTGCCACTGGTTCCTTGTATGTTGAGAGAACAATCGGTGGTCGAAATATCCCAGCTGGGAGGCCGTGTGCTTTGTGATTAACTAGATTCTCCGAACATTGCTTTGTCATTGTGTACGTGTTTGGCATTCTCCCGACCAAACAGTGATGAATCTTTTCCAAATGTGAATCGTCTAAAATTCTAGTGATCTGTAAGCATAAAAAACAATCGACTTTAGTGACATTGTTGGTAAATTGAAACAACACTTTATCGACGCGTATTTATAGCATTTAATTCAAATATGCACGTGCACAACTCGGTATTATTATTATAGAACGGAACACAAAAATACGTATATTTTTAGACGGATGTAATTCAGTTGCGGACACTTTCTGTGACTTACCACATTTTTCCACAAAATTAACCACCACAAGCAATATACTCACAACAAATATGAAGCAACACAGAAAAGTATGCATGCAATCATTCAATCAAAAAGAGCATCTACAGTACTGTGTAGGTTCTTGTGCATGGATTAATAATCACCGTACAACAAATTTCAACTTTTGCTCTCACACATGGACACTTTAAATGCAGGATGTTAGGGGACCTAAAAACAAACAAAACTGCATACTACGATTTC
>NW_022601467.1:13882887-13890111 GCF_009176505.1 Sitodiplosis mosellana | reverse complement strand
TTATAGACGATTTTGTCATTTTTATAGACGAAATTGTATTTAACCATAAATAAATTTAGTCAAGAGAAAAAAAAATAGAAACATTTATTGCATTCGAAATGTCATTTCAAATGAAAAACCATACCACACGATGACATACAGATATAAAGCATTTAGAAAAAAACTGAAATTGTCGCAATGCCATTGCTCGTACATTGCATAAAATTACAACTTTAACCGAAGTTCTGCATGTTTTTAGATGAGTCAATGCACTTTAAAAGTCATGTGAACTACAATCATACGGATGTCATATGCATTTCCCACACACCATCACCGATTATGGTTTACTGCAATTGCATTGATGGTATACAAGTGTAATTTCAACTTAAACCCATACAATTGAAATGCAATTTTCGTGAAAGGGGTTCTCTGACATATATATTACTCTATCGATTCCATTCTGAATAAGTAATGTACCAATAAATTCGTACCACTAATTTAAATATTCATATATTTTTATCGTTTTTGTTTTCTCTCGCACGAACGAATTGCGGAAAAAAAAGAAGAAATTCATTTTGGATGTACAGTTTTTTTATGCTGTTTTTGTAGTATGTGTAAAGCATAATGCGATTGTTAGTACACGATACTGACAACTGTAAGTGTATAAAAAAAAGTCAAACAAGAATAACTTTTATTTATCGCTTGTTGAGTCCTTGTTTGTCGGTTTTTTGTTTAATGAACCGATGGCATCGCAAATTGTTTCTAATTGTATTTTTTACGTCAATTTGAATTGAGCTATTTTTACGATTTCAACAGTTGTAGTCAAAATATTCAAGCTATGTTGAGGGAATTACGTGACTTAAAAAAAGTCACCATTCTACCTGCTTTAAGAACGGAAAGAGCAATATTGAAGTCAGCCTTTGGAATCGAATGTATGGAATACGAAATATATGCTGAAGAATGTATAAAATTGACATTTCTTAAAAAAGCTTCAAAATAGTCAACCCTATATATTACTTATCTTCTGTATTTTTTCTCGTTCTACTCCATTCCTGCTCGAGATGATTTCATATAAATGTTCAACAACAAATATTCAGGTAATATTATAGAATATATCGAATGGATCATCATAGAAAACAAGTCAGAAACTCCAAACTGTTTCTGTTTGGCAAGCTGTTGTGAGCTAAATTGAATTTAATGGCTAATTATTATTTGGAATGGAGACAAGTAATCAAAACGTTGTTTCAGGAAGTAACAAACACACTTATAAGGTCTAAAACTAAATTGTACCAAAAATTTAACAAATTCAAATATCAATTCGCTTTTCTGATGGAAGAGTTGTTATTTTATTTGGATTCGGTGATGCCTGTTTCCACCATCACCTTGTGCATAATGTTGATGTAGTCAATCAATTAAAAAAATGTGGGAGAAAAAACACAGATACATTCGTACAGTATGACAAAATTCAAAACGAAATACCCGTTAAATAATAATCATTTCACATGAGATATTTATGCATATTCACATTGAATATTAGTATGTTAATTTTAGCTATATATGTTACATTTTTGCAAGATAAATCACAGATCCAAAAAGAGAAGAAAAAGAAAATATTACCCAAAAATGATATAAACAGTGGCAAAGTTCGTTTGTAGATTTTATTCCCCTGATTCCAATAAATCATTAACACGATTGCGTCGATAATAAGAAAAAAGAACCGCTTTACTCTCCCCAAACTAACAAGCCAGAGAGAAGGATGGATTGAAAAGTAATTTTAATCAAAAGCCAAACACCTGACATAAAAACTAACCTGTCGTAATCTAAACTGTGAAAAATACACTTTGAATGACATATGAACTGTAATCATACGGATGTCATATTCATTTCCACAGTATCGCTGATTATGCTTTACTGCAATTTCGTTGATGGTATGCACAGTGCACGCTGCACACACGACATGGAAAAAGAAGGTAACAGTTTTGAATGAATTACGATTTTAACTTACCCATACAATTGGAATGTAATTCTCATGAAAGGATTTTCCAAGTACTGACACTACTCTCTCGATCCCATTCTCAATAAGTAATGTACAAGCAAATTAGTAATTTAAATATCCATATATTTTAATTATTATTTTTTCTCTCTCACACACGAACGAATTGAAAAAAAAGAAGAAATTCAATTTGAATGTACTTTGTATGTTGTTGTTTTGTGTGTTAAGCATAATGTATGTATTAGTATACGACGCCGACAGTGCAATTGAACTGGGGAAAAAAATCGGGTGAGCTAATTTTTATTTATCGTTTGATGAGTCCTTGTTTGCCGGTTTTTTATCTTTGTTCAATGAACCGACGGCATCGCGAATTGTTTCTGATTGTGGATCGACACCGGGCAAATTTTCTAAGACGCTTTGCAAAAATTCTGGATCGCTAATCACCTCATCAACCTCCATTGGCTGTTCTTCTTGCTTTGGACGCTTGGCTTGTTGCGTTGGAACCTCTTCAGCTGCAAGGAAAGCCGAGTATTGAATTTGTTATTCGTCAATCATGCAAAGAACGTTCAACAACTGACAATACTTACCATGATCTTGCATTGACATTTGCATTGCAAATGCGATTTGCTCTTCTTCGGTCATATTAGCAAAGTCAGGCAGACCTTCATCGGCATCCTACAGTTGAAACCATAACAAAGAAATATTAACACACAGTTATGGTGCATTTCTTGACAAAATGCAAATTATTAGGCACTAGACAATGTTAGTGAAAAACTAAGAGAAACCATTTTATGTTAGAACATAAAGACATTTTTCGAAAAGAAAGCAAAACATTGTACGAACACGAGATCTTTTTACCGGAGTCTCAGTTGATAGAGCCAGGGCACGTTGTAACATTGCCTCTTCCGAATTTGGTTCCACCGAAGGCGATGCTGTAGTGCCAGCAGCTGACGACACTGCAGCGGCAGCAGCAGTTGGATCTGATTCGGCCAATGCTCTTCGTTGTTCATCTTCCTGGCGCTGACGTTGTTCTTCCATCGAAACACGCAATGCCTAGATATCAAAATTTTCATTAGTGCATGAGATTCTTCGTGTCTTTTATCCACAAAATCGGCCTGAAAATCTATTTACCAATGCCAATTCTGGATCTTCATTTGGATCAAAACCGAATTCAAAACCAGCGCCACTCAAATTGGCAGCACCTTGACCATCTTCGCCTTGAATGATTGGCGACGAAATTAATGCTTCCGACAATACCGAACCGCGTGGCACACTGATCAAGTGAGAGCCGGTGCCATCTTTGCCATTCAACGTATTAACAAATGCGGTCAGCAAATCATTGTTGCCAGAATGATCACCAAAACTGACAATGTCCACATTCACTTTTTCCTTTTTCAGCTTCTTTGCCAATTTCACGAGATCACCTTCATCAGTCGAAATGGGTGAGCCAACAAACACAACGATACGCATCTTATGATTCTTGCCTTGTCGATGCTTGAGCACTAACTGTTTGGTTTTCAATGCATGAAACAAGAGAAATGTCAACATAAAAACCAAGCATCTCATCAAAGAGACTGTGCCAAATCTACTTACGTGTGCAATGCGAACTCCAGTTATCAAATTAATGTCTCCTTTTGGTTGCACTAAGTGCATCTTTGACAGAATTCGGCCAACATCACTGGTGAGCGTTGCCAATACTTCGACCGTACTACGGAGAGAGAGAGAAGAGAGAGAGAAGAGAGAAGAGAAAATTGATTAAACATCGAATATCCAACTGAAATGTGTGTCCGCGTAGTATTTACTTTGCATATGTTAAGAGGCCGACATTATTTTCTGGGTTCGATCGAATTTTGGTCATTCCAATCAAATTGATGCCATCCTTCTGCACATTCAATCGAGTTGGAAAGTAATCACCATTTCGCTGATAATCACTGTTATCGAAGCTTCAATTTAAAAGAAGAAACAAATTAACATTGAATCAGAACGATTGCATTAGATTAATATGGAAAGAATATCTCAATATTTTATGGAATTTCTTTGTTTTGATGGAATGAAGACTACCCATTTATGCTGAATCATTAGCTTCAAAACACAAAAACTCATAACCTAACATTCAAACAAAAGCCCATTTTCTACTTTTTCCTGCACAATTTGTCTCAGAAAAATGATTGAATTCCTTACCAGATCATAGTACTCTCCAGCACCATTTTTGATCGATTTTAGTTTGTTAAACAATTTACCGAAATTTATAAGTGAAATGAAATCCTTTGATTTTCTTTTATTGTATTGTATTGTATGTGTTGCTGCTTTGTCACTGATTTTTACTGTTTCATTGCGGATGACATTTCACTGTTTGCACGACAGCAGCGCCAAAGTTTCGTGTTGAATGGAGGCGCTTTGACATATAAACAACCGTCCACAGTGGAGGTAGTGGAGGTGAGGGAGGATTGATTTTTCGAATGAAATTGGATTATTTTCGAAATTATTATTGAAGGAAATTAAAGAAAAAAGTATTTGATTTGAAAATGTAAACATTTTTTTCAGCCCAATTTCTCGATTGTGTACAAATTACAAACACAACTTCGATACAATTACACTTCGGTACAAACATACGGTATTCAGATACCAGTGGATATGCTTAAATACGGATGCAACTAGTACTTAACGTGTTTGTTAATTCACAATATACTTTCTTTTTTTTTTCATATGAATCAAGTGTCTCATTTGATATTCATTTTCTGCCAAGATTTCGTTTATTTTTATTCCAGTTCTTGGTATTTTGCTTTTGTTTATGAAATAAGAGATAAAATAAATTGTATCAAACAAACGTTTTTTTGTTTTAACAACATGTTGCGAATGGAAATGATTTCGATTTCGAATGTTGAAAATTGGCTTTAAGCGATTTTCGTGTAACCGATTCATGTTTGGCATGTTTTAGTACGAAGTAGATTTGAATTGGAGTGACTTTCAAAAGGATATTGAGTTGTCAATTTTTGTTACGACTGAGTATGCTCCGTCTCAAATCATCAACATTTAATTCGAAGCTAACATCTGTTTTCCATTCAAATTCTATTGAAGTATTTTCATTTTACTTGCCCTCAATACATCAAATTATTGTAATTTAAAGCCTTAATTTAAATACCGGCTCAAGTTTGAATTCATGATCTCGCTTATAAACACTCGAATATACATTACTGCACGTTTACTTTGGGCTTGTGTAACGTATTATGTTCGAAAACAAAGTCAAATTTAGTGACAGCCTTCGCACGCTGAACAATAGAAACCAACTGAAAAACATAACGGAGAGACTGTAAATTTAATTGAGATTGTAATTGTAATGTCTTTCATTTTGGCATTTTTTCCCGTTTGATTCTGTCCCATAATATTGTTTGGTTGGCCATCCTTTATGAGAAATGCAAACAATATACAACATAAAATCAAGCACAATACTTTGTAAGTTTACTTTTTTTCGTTAAACCAGAGAAAAATGTGTTTCCGAGAAGCGTAGGGAAATGCACAAAACTCAAAACGAGAGGTCATTTGGACAAAACGGTAAATTCATTGTTCAGCTGCATATTTCTCTTTCTCTCTCTCTCTCTCGCTCTCTCCCTCTCCCTCTCTCTCTCTCTCCCTCTCTCTCTCTCTCCGTTTTCATGGTTTTAATTATTATTTTTTTAAAACTCAATTCCTTCTGGTTATTTTTATGTTTTATGAATCCATTGTGTGTGTAGAATGTGCACAATTGAAACTTTGCGAGTCGCCACTTAATTGAAAGTTTGTTGTTGCATGAAAAAATTGCGTCCATTCGAAAATCTCACGCTCATTAAAAACTGAACGGAATTTGAACGAAATGGTTTTGTTAATTTTTAACTTTCTGTTTTTTTGCGACAAATCGCATCGCTATACGCAATGATTAGAATGACATAATCGTTTCAAAATTTGTCTAAATTAAATAAAATGGTTTTAATCAGTGCAAATGGATGAAACGACTTTATGAAACGTGAAAATATGTACATAAAACGTCTAGGTACGTAAAATGTTTGTTTTTTTCTCTGTGCTTTGCTAAATCTGACTGCAATCAAACGGCATCATGTAGCCGAGGTTTACGTGTTGAGAGCACATCACAAAATAGTTTTAAGGATGTGCTTATCTCTCGCCTGGATGATAGTTGCGCTGTAGTTGCCTTTTTAAATGTCGTTTGTTAAATGCCATAATTCTGCCAGATTCTAAACGATTTCGAGCACATTTTATACAAATGAAAAGAAAAGGGCGCAGTGAAAAAAAACCATCTGCTCGTTGTCATAATGGGAATATGAAAATGCAAACGAAATACGGAATGCATAAAATGAGGCGAGGGAATCCAAGCGATTGATATGATGAAGACAGCGGATTCTGCCAACAACGAAAATAGACGACGACGATGCATCAGCTGACATTTTAATTAGTTTCCTTGAGAAATATCAATGGCATATTCTATTTACTTACTTTGTTTCCGCCGCGTTCATCTGTTTATTACATCATAAATTTTCATTATGCCATAAATGAAAGAATATTTTCTGCAACTAAGTTTTCGTCGGATATGACATCATTTTGAATTTGCAGTGCTCATTCCAACAACTATTTGAAACGTTATCTCTACGTATTATACCTCGTACAAAGTAAAACCAGAAGCGATACGATGCGCTGTATTGCCATCAATATTTGGAATACAAAATGAACGAATTATTAGTTATTTGCGAACTATTAAAAAGTTTTTTCTGTGGCTCAGTCCCGAATGTGAGAAGAAATATCACTTAAATTTTGTCTTGCCAACATAATTACCGCAGCAGAGAAAGCCAGAACAAAAGCTAAAATTCACATTAAAAAAAAAACACAACCGACCTCAAATATCATCAAAAGAACAGTTGTGGAATGACTAATATATGGAGTCTATTTGTGATTTGGCTTGATCTGAGAGCGAAGTGTATTTGATAAGTAAATAAACTCCAAAGAGTGCACATGATTAAATACATATAAATCCCATTGATTGAAAATACTGTACGGGCAGAGCGTGAGACACTTGCGGCGAATTCGAAATGAGAATAATTTTCGGTACATAAATCGATTGCAAAACAAAATGCATCGATTGTAGATATTGCATAACCCGAAACAAACATAAAATTTATTTTACGGCCATGGAACGTTATAAATCATGGCTTTAACAGGAGCAAAACGCACCACCACCATCACCACTGGCACCATCGAGTCAGTCG
>NW_022601467.1:13856738-13882877 GCF_009176505.1 Sitodiplosis mosellana | reverse complement strand
GTATTCGTTCACATGTACGGTTCACAGTTTCATACTCTCATCCAAAAGATTCAATCAAGTAAATTCCATTTGAATTGCTAAAATAGCTTTACGTGCAATTTTCTCGGTCTAGTTTCGAGTCGCTTTTATCATTGCAAGCCAGTTTTACAACATATTTATCCCTCGAAAATGCAGCATCTCATACGGTATCCACTACTCTTTCTTCTTCATCTTCTTCATCGTCATCGTCGTCGTTGTGTTCATGTTCAAATTGCGCCTTTCACTTTTACAACGTGTAACATTGTCAATAAATGAAGCAGAAACAAATGGGAAACAGTTAAGACCATCATACAGCACAAAATGGCTCATATCGGTACCGCAACGATTGAACACATGCAAGACTCGGAGCACCGAAAAATACACACAACACCAACATAACGGCAGTAACGCCAAGCCAAAAATAATCGACAGGAATATCACTAAATTCCGAGCCAAGAATTCTAATCGAATGAAACGAATGAAACAAATTCATTTAAAATCACTGATTCAGACGAGGATATGGACCGACTACAAAACAGTGCGACAAGTTCAACCCATTTGATTTATTATAATTTTTCGTAGAACAAGCGCATTGTGGATATGCCGCACGATTTTCACTCGGGAAGACATGATTTTAAGTTTCTGTGATTTCATGCAAAAAAAAAGTGTTGAAATTAAGCTCATCTAACGCTCAATTTGTCGTATTCAAAATATATATATATATATATATGTCACTAGTGCGATGCCTTATGTATTGATAAAATATACAAAACGATCAAAAATTAATGCTCGAAATCGATTTCCAATGAGTCGCGATGCAGATTCGTCAGTTTGCCGAAAATCTATCTGTCTTCTAATTTGCATTCATATCACATTGAATGGATGAACCCCTTTTGAAATCGCGTACGGTGCTGTACATGTACAACATTTACATTCTCATTATGGCTTTATAAGTTTGATCAACTTGAATTGTGTAACATATGCAAAAAAGCATACGGCATGGGTAACGGCCTTACGGCGCATACAAGTCCATATGCAAACATCCGCATTTACATTCTCTCACACGCAGACACACACACACACACACACTCTCTCTCTCTCTCTCTCTCTCTCTCTCTCTCTCTCTCTCTCTCTCTCTCTCTGCCTGGACGAATGAAGCGATGGCAAAAATACAACACATTTGACTATGGCTAACAGTTGTGTATCTAGTGTGCCGACGACACTGTCGAATCGGCACCATTCGTAACAATGTTTGTTGGAAACATTTTGAAGAACGGCATCTAACAATGAACTGAAATTAATTGAATTTGGTTAAATAGCCACAAAAATTGACCCAATTTGCGAACTAAAATCGCTTTTTTCGGCACACACACACACTACACTACACATTCTCTATCTTTCTCTCTCAATTTATATACATCATCTACCATCATGATTACATAAAACTCTTTATTTTTGCTGATGCTCTAGGGATGCGTTGCAAAGATACTTTTTTACAGTTTGTATATTTGATAAGTTATAATAAAAGCTAACCAGGAGTATCAAATTGTTTGAAGTGTTTATTAAAAGTTTAACCACACGCTTGCATATTATATTTTGTGCCAATTCAATTTCAGTTCGTTTTTATCCCTCGTATGCTGTACACACAGCGATGAAGATTGGTATCGAGATGATGTTAGGCGCCGCAATTTTAATGGAGAAATTTAGTATAATCACATTGCTGGTTAAAGTGTTGAATGGTTTCGAAACGGAAGAGACCATAAAATTTTATTTCGTTCTTTCCACCGCATCATGAATCGATTCCATTCGATTCGTGTGATGCCATGTTATTTGAGATAATGCTTTTCAATGCAATGAACCGAAGGTATCCAAGTTTATTCAATAATATCGATTTATTCAACTATTTGCATACCTTTAGTGCAAAAGCATTTATTGCTCTCCCTAACGCAAACGCCATCTGTTCGGTGCGAACATGAACACAAACAAATTGACTCCAGCTGCCAACCGATATATGAATCGGTGGAAATGAAGGCAGTGTAAAAAAAATATGCCGAACAAAACGAACCACAGCGTTTCCTCTATATAGAGATGTTGTTGTATTATAACTCTGTATGGATCGATTTGTTTGTTTTCATGTTCAAACTGCACAGATGGCGCTCGCGTTAGGTAGGGCAATAAATGCTTTTGCACTAACCGTATGACTATTTGGGATGGATACAATGCTGCTACGTTTTTTTTTCGGTGGTTGCTGTTGTTGTTATCGTTGTCCTTTAATAGATTGCCGATAACAAAATGCAATAATGTCATTCATTTATGGCACACACACACACACTCTATGCAGTATTTTATGCATCGGTCTCTTGCTCGCACTCGAATCCGGATGCTATAATGGAAATCAGAATTGCATTGTTTGCATGTCTGATGAATGTAATGCCGTTGTATGCGAGTGACTATGTTTGTGTGTGTATCATCTCTCGCTCGTAGGCTTTTACGAAAGATTTGATTAAATATAGATTTACATGCTCCCTCCCTCTGCCAAACGTACGTACATAGAGTGAGTGCAATGTGTACACCGAAAATATCCAACTGTGTGACTTCTGAACAAATTAAAACGTACATCACAAATGCCATTCAAATTTGGAATCAGGGGGATGGCGTTCATTGTTGCGTACATTTTACTGGATCTTATACCAATTTTGTGTGCATGTCTCGTTGAGTTCAACTATGGATGCAAAACATATTGCATATAATACGTTTGCATCACATCAATTGACCATACCCAATCACCATCAATTGCTCAAGTGGTGGGAAAAAATCACACGCATTGAATATGCAACCGAAATTTTATCAAAAGAAAGAAGAAGAAAAAATGCTGCAATAGAATAAGTTTTGCAGCATTTTTATTTTGCATCGAACATCAAAGCTGTTGTGAAAAGTTTTTATTTTAACTTCCTTATGATTGCCGGATGACAATGATTTGAAAGCCAAAAGTTTGCGAGAAAAGTCAGTTAATGTATAAAGTTGTTGCACATATATGTGTATTACACATGATGAAAGTGGATGTTAATAATATTATGGGTTATAAAAGCGACAACTTCCTTATTTCTTTAATTCATTTTCCAGTGTTTGGCCAACAATGCGGAGCAACCAAGACGGTATAATCATGACCAATGCGATTTTATGGTCATGTTTATATTGCAAGCCTATGGCTTTTACATTATATCCCACACCAAATGGGGTCGAACACACAGTCGACAGATGTTTCATATTATTATTATTATTTTTTTCGTGTCGGTGTGCCCAGCGCCCACCAGTGTTCAAGTATAATTACAAATTAATGAAATGGAACCTGTTAAATGTTATTGGCTGTTGTGTGGGCTCTTAATTAACAAAACAAAACATTTTCATATGATTTTATCTGTTGCCGGCAAAACATGAATGCTTGCTCTCCGTTTACGCACCACACTCACGCTATCCATTTATATATCGCGTATACGTTTGATATGATATTATGATGCAGCAAATATTTCGGGTAGAAAACAATGAATTTAATGATGTTGATCGGAGTGGACGCTGAACATTACATTCAAATTTATACTCGAACATAATTATGGTATTGATTTGATGAAATAAAAAAAAACGCACCATTTCAACTGAGAGCGATGCTTAATGATCGAATTGCATTTACAAATTGTGATGCACTCAACTGAAGTTCAACGGATGGTGCAGCACTTCATTTTGAAGATTGGACAGTTAATTTCTAAAAATGTATATGTGTATTTGTGTGTGTAATCGAGGAAAAAAGTGGGCTTTCGGTTAATTCATGGAGAATGTGAAAAATTGCTAGTCTCAAATGATTACACATTACATTATATAACCATACATCATATTTGAAAGCAGCAATAATATGTTATGTATATAGTACATACTCGGGATGTGACAATGGGACTTTAAATGCTTTAATCCAAGCTAACACGTTGTCAGACAACGAACACACACAGCGAGGGAGGGAGAGAGGGAGAGAGAAAAAAAACACACATATTTATGGACATACACTCAAACACGCACGGCCACACGACGAAGAGAGCATGAAAATGTTACGATAATGTAGTCACTTTGGCAAAGAAATGATGCACGAAACATGACATACGCGTATAGATCCATAGAGGAGTTGCTTGTCACTTCCTATTGTGCACTCGAAGTAGATGTTCTCATCAAAATTGTATTGTATTTATTAATTTCCTATGGTCGAATGCATTAGATGAAATATGGATTACGCAATACCCATTTACCACCACCGCGTTGGACTTGTTAACAGTTGAAAAATGCAAGTGGAACAATCATCAAATGAAGTGCCCGAATGCATGCCAACGTGTGGCAACGATAGAATGTATGCACAATCCAAATGCTTTTTTTCTTCCACATACACTTTGCCCACAAATATGAAAATGTGAAGTTTCACAATGGAAATGAGGCTCATTTATTCATTTTTCTTCTTCTCCATCACCATTGCCGTTAGTTTGCTCCCTGACTCTTCCTCCAATCGCACGAACCGAGCGGAACAGAGAGAGAGAGAGAGAGGGAGGGAGGGAGAGAGAGAGGGAGAGAGAGAGAGGGAGAGAGAGGGAGAGAGAGAGAGGGAGAGAGAGAAGATAGATATAGTGAATGAGCGAGGGACGTTCACTGTGTCCATTTTCGTTTTATCTGAAAATGACAAATCTGAGAGCTGTGACTGCTTAATTTATTTCGCAATGTAAATTATTCTGGTGCTGAAACGGAATAAAATTTAGCAGATAACAACATATCAAGTCAGTGGAAAGAGCGGTTGGCATAAGTCTGACACAGTGAACTAGATGAAACCCGTTCGCTGTGTGCCTCGCAAAAATATCCGAGAAAAAGTGGAAAAAAAAATTGTGCGGCTGTAATGCGAAAGCAGTTCTAATTTTCCTGCCAGAATAAATGCGATCGTTTGAATTCTCGCTGAGTTACAGCCCTTCCCCGAAAAAGTAATACGCAAATCGTTCCCAACTGGAGCTCAAATTTAATAAACCAATGCCATAAGAAAAACATATTAGTTGGAAAAAATGTTAACTCGAAAACTGCGTTCACTTTGTCGTCATCGTCGTCGTTGACGCTGTTGTTTCGTGTGAGTATTTTTTTTTCCTATTCTCAAACATAAAATTCAATATGTTTAAGCATTCCAGTTCTATCCTTTTTTTCCGTTCTCGATCAAATTTTCACATCACATGCGCTCAACAGAAGAGTAATTTTCAAATGCTGCTTTGTCTTTCAATTTCCTATCCATTTTTCTCCGCCACCATACGTTTCTCGTCCCTCTCATTCTGGCTCGTGGCGCACGAACTGAGAGACGGGTAAGAAAGAAGAAAAAGAGAGAGAAAAAGCAGCAAAGCATCGTGCATGTATGAAACACGTCAGAGAAATTGTTTGAAATGGATACAAACATAAAAAAGAGAGAAAGAGGAATGATAACTCCGAAAAGAGAAATGGTCGAATGGCAAATGGAAAAAAGTTAAATACATCTGTTCAGCTGGATAGGAATAAATTGAAGAAAAGCTGAAATAAAAAGAGGTTGTTGCCGCTGTCGCGCCATCACGACACACTGCCCCGGTGTGTATGTGTGTGTGTGAGAGAGAGAGAGAGAGAGAAATAGAGAGCTAGAGAATGAGTGTGTGCATTGTACCAGCAGTGTCAGAAAAAAGCCCGGCTAGAGACATTCACGTACTTTTAACATAATTCATGAAATGTCATGTTCTCGAGTAAAATACAGCCGTACGGTAGCATTTTCAGTTTTCTGCATATTCTTTCTATTTTCCTGTTCTATCTCCTCCTCATACTCTCTATCTTTTCCCGCTCTTTTGTTGCTTCTTCTTTTCGTGCTTTTGTTTTTACGATTCTCCAACCGTTTGTGTGCATGTACGTTTTCTCTTTAGCGTTTTCTTGATTTTGTTGGGATTCCGCGCTGGTGACGACCAGTCTTCACACTTGACCCATGCAGACAAAAGCAAACGAAATAAATAAATATCCACATTCCACATATTCCCACACACGATTCACATGCACACACACACACACACCCACACGCAACGCTACCCATGCGAAATCAACTGGATTTCAATTCATTCTTTATAGATTTTGCTCATTGCTGCACCCAAGCGATAAAACGAACAACAACGTATCGATGCAAACACACGATATGATTTATGATGATGCCAAGTCGTTCAAATACAAATTTTCACCAATTTCACGAACGCTGTTTAGATAGTGACCATTTGGTATGAAATACGATGAAGCATTATAATATTTATTCAATAAATTTTTAACGTGTATTTGAAGCTCATTTCAGAGTAATCATTCTGGTGTGCCTTACCATTTTTCATTTGGATGACCCACAACTTGCAAAGGGATGTTCACACAAACGTGCATGGATTTTTATTAAAATCCCCAGAAATTCGCAGAAAAAAACAAAAACAACAAAATCATTTTATATCCAAAACCATCACCAACACTTTCATTCTCTCGCAAAATACTTTGGTGTTGTACTTTCACATGAAATCAATTTTATGGCAAACATTTTTGGGTTTGGAAAATGTGTCAATGTCTCTAAATGTGATGAAAATAAAATACAATTTTCGAAATCGAGTATAAAGCTCGTTTTACATTTAATTCCATACCCAGCTGTTATTACGTCCAATCAATCATATTTAGTTGTAATTTAGTTTCAAAAATTCTGTATATGTATTCATATTGTCATAAGTGCAAGAAAAATGCTCCATCAAACGGTTCAATTGGTTTGGTCTCAATTTATCCATATGCCATATGTCTTCCGTTTGAGTGCTGTGAAATTGAGTGTAAATTCAAAAGGATTCAAATTGATTTTGGAAAAATTCCAAATTCAATCGAGAGCAAAATGTTCAACTATGTTTGAAACTATTCCACATAATGTGTTTCCTTTGCTTTTGACTGAAAACTAAAAGCGTATTTTTTCCCAATTTGCAGAGTCTTTGACATGAAAATAGCACAAAATCAATTGAAATAATTGCATTTAATTGAAATTCGGATTCGGATTAATTTATGTAGTAATTAAAATCGTCAGCCCAAGAACTTATTTTCGGATCAAGTTATATAATTTTAGAAAGAAGTAATGAAGAAACAATCATTGTTTTGCGCTTTGCGTAGTCCATGGAAAATATTTGTTGATGACGTCCAAGAATTTGTTTCTTCATTTAATATTAAGAAAAGCACCAATGTATTTAAGCATCGATCCAAACTGGAATCTCCTATTTTTATGATAACTTTTTTTTCCATTTTTAACGTTCCAATTATGCTGGTTAATATTTTCATTTGCAAATCGTGTGCAGCATCGATAAAAAAAAAACGGCGCTGAAAAGCCTCGTACACAAAGAGTGGCGTTTCGAATATACTCGTTTGGAAAAGCTTTAAATGTGTGAATTCACTCGATTCCACGGTCACATTTTTGATTTTCTGTGCTTCGTCATTCACATCCACAGCCTATTCCTTTCTATCTCCCTCTTTCCCTATGTATCGCTTATTTATCAGTTTTTTTTCCTCTATGTACGGTTACATTGGAAATTTATGGCATGAGTTCATTCAAAGTTTTTATTTATGTGTCCGAAATCAGATATTTTGAACATTAGTGTAATCTACTATTAATTTTGAATATGTGCGCCTGGAAAAACATCTTGTCGATGGGGAACGAGCGGGGATGAAGATTGGTGTTTGTGTCTACGGGTCTGTTGTATGCGAGCTAAATGCACGCTTAACGATACCCATTTAACTCTTCTCAACGACGACAGCCATCCATGCATTTTAGTGTCTCTGCTGTTATGGCCATTTAAGTTTAGGATGACAATCAAATGCAAGTACCTGAGTGTTGCCGGTATTTTGTGCGTTAGCCTGTGTGTGTGTGTGTGTGTATTCAACATTTTAATGCGTGGTAGCACATCCGAGTCACATCCAAATAGTTGATACAATTTCAGCATTATAGTTAAAATCATTTAAAATTATATTATCACATTAATTTTGTAGCAACAACCGTTCCGATTTAAGTTGAAAATGGGTTAATTATAATTTAATGGATTGTGTAAATTGTAGTGCTTTTCGGTTCCGCTTTCGTATTCCAATTCCCTCTCGTCCATTTTTCTGTCCATTTCTCTCTCTCTCTCTCTCTCTCTCTCTCTATCTCTCTCTACCATTCACGCGAGTGGTCCAGATTTCAGCTATCTTATCGTTTTGTAGTGAATTATTTTCTCGTTGGTGTTTGTTTTGAGCTGGTTAAACGTTTTTACTATTCGGGGAGGTTCAATGACTAGTTTATATGCCGAGGGTGTTTGAGAGTGAGAGTAAATGGATAAAAGCGGGTTATGGCCAGTCTGTGCTTTATTTATTTCATTTTGCCATCAACTGAATGTCGAAGTTATATTTGGTCGGTGAAAAATTACAAAACCCGACTACAGCGACAGAAAAAAAATCAAGGGAAATCAACAAAAATACAGTTTAAAATGAGCAAAAGGTAAACTGATGATGAACAAAAATCCGACAATTCAACGTGCACAATCCCTGGCATTACCTTTTTTTTCATTTCTGAGCGACAGTTTGTCAGAACATAGCAACACGCACATTTCTCACTCAGACCCACGCTTTATCACTTCCGTCCCATCCCCCTCGAGCTGCAGTTCGTTTGAGTTGAGTTCATCAGTGTTTGGAATAATTATGGTGACGACAACGCGAAAGGAATCACTGTGATTTCGAAGAACGAAAGATGTGTTTTTAGCACGAAACGTATACACACAATAGACAAAAACAGGAACACAACAACCCACCGATTACAGTAAACACATATGTGAATTTCTTTCTTCACTTCGCATTTAATCAAGAATAATGTACTTTATGAGATTATTCAGTATAAATATAAAGATAAATTCTCAACAACGTCTACACGCACACGCACATACATACGCAAACTGAAACCGAACAGTAATGTGTAGATCCTGGATAGGGAGGACGGGATACAATATGTTTTATTTCATCTTTTATGATTACATTTGATGTCAGTAACGTTGTTATACTGATGTTGTTGGTTGTAGCGGATGACGGATGTGAGTGCGGCGGCCGTCTTTTTCTCTTCCTTTCATTACATCCGAAAATGATTAAAAATAAAGCATAATTTTCGTTTGTTTACACTGATGTTTATGCGCCCAAGCAACTTCACTGACACGGTGTGTGTGTGTGTATTAGAATTTATTTGTAAACATAAACGACGCGCTTTGCCGAGCAAAAAAGACACACACACACACATACGGAACACGAGAGGAGAGAAAAAGAAATCTGGCAAAAATTATAATTTCCATTATAAACCGAAAATTACAATCGCTGTCAAAACTCTTGACAGCGGAAAAATTGGAAATGAAAGCAATCGTTTCAAGTGCGAAAACAAATTCTAGGAGAAGAAAGCGCACCGAAACAATCAAATGAGGATGAATATTTCATTTATTTTTACGACGATGATGGAAACGGAACATTTCGTTGTTGAAATCAGAGATCTCATTTTGTATACGCCTATATCTCGAGATATTAATAGCTCCAATTTTTTGGCGATGACTTTGTTTATTTTTCAATAGCAGCTACCGAACGAATGCACAATTTACATTGCCAAAACATTAGTTATGGGGATTTTTGTTTTGTTTATTTTCCGGAATCACAATGTGTGTGGAATGCATAAAATAAAGCGCCATCTGTGCCATGATTCTTTTTTTCGTATAAGTCCAATGTATTCAATTTGAACGCTCGGAAAACGTTCAACATCATCATTCCATATAGTATTGCATAGTTCATTTTCCATAGACTTGGTGGCGCTTATATTGTGACAAACGTCAAAGCATAGGATTGTATACATTACATATTGTGATTCCGTATTTTCTGTTGTTTGTAAACAAATCTGCCTATCTTTTTGCATTGCCTCTGTGCATAGCTTATGTCCATACTAAATGTTCAGAGGTAATGCAAAAAGATAGGCAAATTTGTTTACAAATAATAAAAAATAAAGAAAACAAAAATCTCTATGTGGAATGTATTGGAAATGTAAAACTAAATGGCGAACATTTTACGTCTCTGTACTATGTACAGTGGCAATGCGTTGATATAGACAGGATTGTTGATAAATAACGGTAAATAAATAAAACAAAAATCTGCATCTCTCTTGCTTGTGTTTTCTCCGTTGTTGTGTCTTTGTTTGTGTATTCGTTTGGTAGCTGCTATTAAAAAATATGCACAGCTATCGCCTAAAAATAGGAGCTACTAATATCTCGAGATATAGGCGTATACAAAATGAGATCTCTGGTTGAAATGCATGCAATGTGTGGAAATGAGTTGTGAGGTGATTTTTTTCGGTTGTTGTTGTCGGAAGAGGCTTTTGTTTTGTTATGCGTAAACGCATAAAATAGAGAATGAATGAGTGTATGCGTGTTTGCATGTGAATATTTAACGAATAATCAATTAACATTAAACATTAATTATAATTTATCAATGTCACTGGATGTGTGTATGTGTGGAGCGGATGAAAGCGAAAATACAGATGCGACGCTCCATGGAATATCACAGTTTTCATTTTACGAATGCATACAAATTAGCCCATTCATTGTTCAGACTGTTCATTTAACTCACCCGAAAAATCTACATCTTCTCATGCAAATGAATCCGCCACATGCTAAATATATAATGTTTCGTCTCTCATCGTGTGCTTTCCACCGAGGAATTCAAATGGCAATTTGGAAAAGAAAGAAAAAACAAACAGATTTTTTCAGTTTTGCGTTTTTATGCTAAAGCTAATTTTATTTCAAACACGAGATAAAAACATGACCGCCTCGAATTTATTATAATCTCGGGCAGCGAATGGTTTCGCATGTTTTATAATTTGCTAAGTAATGCACAGATTTAAATTATTTGATTGGATCCAATGGACTGGTTGTCTTTGTTCTTCGTTACACGATCTGGTCGCTATACGGCTGGCGCTGCCGCCGGTTTATCTGAATCATATCGTACGTATTTATCCATTTCGAATTCTTCATCATCACAATAGTCTTTGTCAACGACCAGCACTTGGACAATGTCCTCAAATTCGTAGGTTCGTTTCAGGAATGTGTCGGTGAGTTGGAGTTGTGTTACCGAAATCAGGCCAATTTTAACAGGGAATACGCTCAATCGAAAATCTTTGCTGGCTTCGGGTTCGATGGTGCCGAGTAAAAAATCCGTTGAACCCGTATATTGACACCCTAATTCCGGTTTGGCGTTCAGTTTTAATTGCAATTCCATGACGCGTTCGCTGGTGTTCGTGACACGACACATAAAATCGAATACTTCGCCAATTTTCACAATGTTTTTGGCTTCAATTACCGTCAATCGAATGTCACCATATTCGATGGGGCTGCGTTCCAATTGACTGGTTTGTAATCGACCTCGTTCACCTAAATTGGAACGCCACAAAATGTCCAATTTTCCGATATTTTTTTCCAATTTCAATTGTTTCAAATTGCCAGCCAGCTCCGGTATCGGTTTAATACAGTACAAAAATTGACACGAGTTCTGCGGTTGCAGCATATTTTTTGATTTAAACACAGATTCCCCATTCGATAGTGTATTCAACGATGTGACGGTGTATTTATCGGTATTTTGCAGCTCAACAGTTTCCAAGCATATCGGACCGGCGGTGATATTTTGTATTTGCACTTCTAAATAGACTTCATCGGTTTCGGCATTATAGAATTTCGTTTGCACATCCAACGGCTTGAGTACATGGAATTTAAAAAATTTCCGAAAACTCTCATCGAGACCGGCTGGTGTTTTATAATGGACTTCGCACACCAAAATATGTACACCAATTTCACGCACTTCATGGTGGATTACATCGTCAATCGTTTCATTTGCATTCAATGTAATATTCATCGGTTTATTTTCATTGATGGGCAACGATATTTTTGCCTTATCTGATTGCAATTCGGCTGATACCGACACCGATTCCACCGGATGCGTTGTACAGTTGTGCAGGCAAATATAACTGGAGAATGTCTCGCCCAAATAAATATTACCAAAACTTTGTGGCAATAGCATGAATTGACCACCGGCAATGTCCGATCCCTTCACGTTTGTCGCATCATTTTCACGCAATTGATTGAATAAATTTCCGGGCAAATCGGTTGACTCCGACACAAACACATCGGGCGAAACTAACGTGGGCCTCGTCAATCGCATCACTTTCAATGCTAACAAATGATCTTTTTTCGGCTGAACGACTGCCATTTCTATACACTAAAAAAACACGCAACGCTTTTATGACGCGAGAGAGTAAGAGAGACGGAAAAAAATGTCGGAATTCCACTCAATTTAATTTCAATTGCAATTTATTAAGTCCTAATTTAAACAATTATTTTATAATTGATACGATACTTGAAAATGCACCAGCATTTTTTCTGAGTTGTTTACCGAGTGTATGTGAGTATTGCTTACACGTCAAACGGACTGTCACACGGGCAAATGTCATGCGCACAATTTACGCGTCATTCACAATAGCACTTTAGGTATACATACGAAACCGTACAGTTAAGTACACGAACATCTATATGTTGTTTGCCTTTAGAATCGCCTGAAAACCAATTTAAATTCTCTTTAAGCCTGCGATTTCAAATAGACAGAACGAATGATATGACTTTCAATTTGATGCAACAAACAAAAATACTGGATTTGAATAAAGAAAAAATGTAAAGTCACTTTGTGTACATAAATGTATACTTTGTGTATTGATACATTAGGCTTCGTTTAGTTACAGAAAAAAAAATAGATGCCATGTACCATTCCCATCAAAAAGAGGTTATTAAACAGAAGTAAAGCGCTGAACACAAGAGTATCGATTCAATTTATCTTCCGCGTTTAGATGAACGGTCAAGATTACTAGAATTTATTTTAAAAATTTTATTCATTCCATTCTCTACAACCACACAAAGCTACAGTGCTCGATTCAAAATGCGCTCGTTCGCTTAATGAAAACAATCATATCAAGCGAAACTATCTCGAATAAAAGTTGTTATTACGCCTCTTTTTTTCAAATATTCGTTGCGAATGAAATTGCGTTGGATTTAAAATTGGAACAGCATATCCAACTGAAATTGAATTGTTGTATGAATTTTGAATTTAGTTTAGATTTCATTTGGATTAGTAATCCATTGTTTGCAATACACATCAATTCAATAAATATAATACCGTTGGGCTGAATGGTGAATCTAAACCGTTCTATATTCAAGTCTTTTTTTCTTTTGCGAGAAATTTCGCTACGCAAAAATAATGGAAACTTGACACAGTAACCACACTGGCTTGAAATAATGAACTACCTGAATGTCTTGCAATGGTTGACATAATTTTCCAGCATTTATGTCAATCCCGGTGCAAAGTAGGGAACATTCATGAGTAGGTTCTATTTGAATTTCAATCAGTGTCACTTGAATTGTAAAGTAATCAAGCCCAATGCTTGAGTAATCTAAGCCAAGCCACAAATTGCATGGCAACCCTCACCCCTTTTCTGAACACGACCATTTCGGAATCGTTCACGAAAACTAAACCGGCTAATTTTCGATCAAGGAAATGTAATTAACAAGCAATGCGATCAAGCAATGTTGAAATGTGTTGGTTGCCAAAATCCAAGTATGTTATAAAGGCATTACCAAGTAATCTAATTAATGTGATGCCATAATTAATTGTGGAATCAACTTAGAAATGCTTTGAAATGTAAATTCATATGAGTCATCCTTATCGACCAGCAGGATCAGTAGGATAATACTGTCTGTGTTAACAAAAGCATGTGCGAAACGGATGCAAAACAGTTCGAAGATTATCCTTGGTGCAGAGCTGGAGAGTGAATGGATGAGTGGAACGATGATGATGAAGAAGAAGAAGAAGAAGAAGAAGAAGACGAAGGTGAAGGAGAAAAGCAAAAAAATCAAACAGAACGTTGAAGCGCAGATGGGATCATGAATATCGCAACGCAACGAATTTATTCGTTAACGAGCCATGGAAATGGAATAAGTGAAATGAGACCAAACGATAGATTCAATTACCCGGAAAAGAACAAAATGTCAGGCTTAAGCAAGTGACACAAAAAAGATATTTATGCAAACAAGTTCTCGCTCCCATAGAGAAGTGACAAACATAAACAACGATGATGCTTAACGAAGAGTATCTCGTCTCTCTACTTCTTCTTCTCTCTCTCTCTTCTCTCTCGCTGTCGGTGTATGTGTGTGTGTAAAGACACTCACTTTCTCTTTTCTCTGCCTCTATACATATACAAATAAGGTAGCCAATGGGGACTGTCACCGTGTGTCTTCTTCGTCTATTTGAAGATGAAATTTCCCTTAATCTGCTTGATGTTAATAAAATTAGATATAAATCTTGTGGAGTACGTTGGCACGTTATTTACCATTGGCTTTCGCACAATACACATTCGTCGTGTTCGTTATCACTCACTTTTGAATGTCGATGTTTGTTGAAATTGAAAGGTCGGATAATCGGTTTCTATGAAGTAAAGTCTCTTTTATCAAGACTGTTTGCCATCTCAGCTAAACAGTCGATCGATTCGATTTTCGATACTTTTTTTCGAGTTAAAGGGAGTGAATTCACGACGACGGTTATTCAATCGTTCCGCACGATACACATTGACTCGAGCCTTTGAATCGACAGACAGAATAAAGGAAAACTGTATTTTCGAAATTTTCCATGTGCTCTAACTGTGGATGTGCATATGTGAAAGAGAACCATCAAAGTAAGGAAAAAATGGTGATATCTCATATAGTCAAGTCATCATTTTCCGCATGAACTAAAATATGAAATGAATTTTACTGATTATACAAATCACTCAATGAAAGTTTGTTGAAGTCTTTAATCAATCTGATGAAGATGAGCGCATTGCTTCGGAAATTCAAGAGAAAATCACAGAGAACGAATCTACAGTATATCATTATAGTCAATTTTAACGAGAAAGTGAAGTTTTTCATAGAAAATTGTGTTTCTTCAAATAAATGCGTCAATCTGTTAATTTACAGATTAGCAACAAGCTCAGCATCAGTGTTCAATCGGTCGTGGAAAGTACGAGGTATCAATTTACAGCTTGTTTACAAGATAACATAAGTGATGCATCAAGTATTTATCCCAAGATGTGTTTATTCCTTACAAACTCCTTCGCACGTATTTTGTCTTCTTTTCCTTCTTCGAGAAGAAAAACTCTTGCGAAGAATGAGCAAAATGTTGATTCTTTTGTGTTTTTGGAAATTTGAAGCGAATGTTGCTTCTAAATAAATTTCTTCTTCAAAAAATAAACAAATATTAGATTGAATCGTTTTTGAAATTGAATTTCCGATGTTGTTTTTAGAGCGTGATGCGCGCACATACGAGCATCTGCCGATGGGGCTAGATTGTTCGGGTCACGAGATACAGATAACATTAAAGCCGCTTTGTTCATCATGAAACAGATTCAATTTTGTTGACGAGATATTTTACTTGCACAACATCTTTATTATCGTTCCGTGAGATTTTAATTCGATTCGGCTTAAAAGCATTTATTTGGAGCACAATCTAGGTTACGGCCAAAAGAAGATGTGTAATTAGAGGATGTGAGCAGCAGTGGAGCACAAGAACGAACAACAACAGCAGCAACAAAACGCTGCAAACCTTTTTTTCGGTAAAAAATTTGATTGTTCATCTTCTAAACGGACCGAACATTTTTTTCTTCTTCTTCTGTTGCAGCTAGCCGGCACCATCTTGGCATATTCGCATTTGTTGCGCTTTTCGTTCACCTCAATTAAAAGCGGCATGATGGGAGAGCGAGCGTGGAAAGACAAACAAGCATTCGCCGGTTGCCGTTTCATCGTTCCAATTTTCTGTGTCACAAACTCGATGTTGCAGACATTTTCGATTACGGTGGCATCCTCCACAACAAATCCGAATTAAGTTAGACAGAATTCCATTTTAATTAAAATGTTAAAAATAAACGATTCTTCACCCATTTCAGCTAATGACGAATTTACAATTTTTGACGTTATATTTGAATATTTGTTGTTGTGCGTGGCAATTGCATCGGTATATTTTTAAAGTGATGCCGACAAGAGGGAGAGAGAAAGAGAGAGAGAGAGAGAGAGAGAAAAGCACACGAACGATAAACACCAATGTAATATTGGTTGGCCAAATATTAAATGTACAAAGCCGAAGATTTACAAAATATGGCATGTGTCGCAATCGTTTTAGTCGCTAGTGAAGATAGCAATGGCTTTCACATTTTGACTTTAACTCAATTTTACGCGCCACTGATCGTATCCGCGATATCGTTATGGAGATGCGTTTGTGAAGCATACAATCGCTGTTTGTTACCCAACCTATTCGTGACAAACACTCGGAAAACCAAGTCGAACTAAACTGTGACTGGCTCTTTGTCAAATGCAGTATACCAAAGACGTCAAATTTTGAGGAGAGCTCAATGGAAATCAGGTGCTTCGCCGAAAAGAATGACTATGAGAGCGCTCAGATTGCTTACACGTTGACATTACACATCAGTTAGCAATGAGATTCAGCTGTGTGTGTTTGTATACTTAATTTTACGCTCGAACATACTTAATGGCCGATCATTTTAGCTTTTATCATAAGCGAATTTTGGCTGACGCTTTTGATCAAATGATTACGACTTCATTTCAAATGATGTTTTAAATAATTTTATTCAGATAGAATTTTATAGGATCCAACGTCGGAATGAATCAAGCAATATAACATTTGACATCGTGCTCACACAGTGATTTCGGCCAAATTAATCCAATTATAATTATATGTGTTTCCATTGAAAATGGTCCTCGTTTCACATAAATGTGAATAATTTTTATTTTGTAACGTAAGATTAAGTCCATCTCCTATAAAATGAATCTTGAATTTGTCGCGCAATTTGAACACATCACATACTTTAATTCAAATTAGAGTTTACATCGTTTTACGCAGAAAATTAAAATAATGCATCAATATTAAAAGGCTCAAATGGTTTAGTCAATGACAGCCCAAACATTTTTATTCAGGATTAAAAATCCTGCCAAAATTATTTATGACTAGTAATTTATATGTGTTTGCACCAATAATAATTTGCTGAAATTTTCAACCTAATTTCATTTCAATTTTCAACTGCGAAGCGTAACAAATTCTAAAATATAACATTGGACACAGTGTGTAATCAATGACATGGGGCATGCTATATGTAGATAAATGTCCTCATCTAAAATTCGACGGGAAAAGTATTTATTGTCATTAGAGGGACGGAAAACTTTAAATATTATGCTCGGTTGCCACTGAATTTTTGCCAATAAATAAATGTTTCATGTGTACGACATGCACACATTGCTGCGTATATTGAAAATAATTGAATGTTTTTTTTCCTATCGATTTATTGGTATCTTTGTGATAATATTGCCGTTGAAGAAGAATACTCTATGCTACATATACAGTGTGGTGTTCAACTTTTCTACCAGATCAAAAGTGCACGTGAATTTATGAAGCTATTTGCAATGGCAACCGAAGAACAAGCGAATAAAAGTAGTGCGCCTGGATGCGAATATAGTTGTGCCCTTTGAATCTATCGTATTTCAGGTGATTTTGAGTCAAAAAGTTACATAAATTATAGATTTCGAATTAGTTCCACGTGTACAGAAATAATGGATGATGAGAGAATCTAGTTGAAGTTCACGAAAGGTGCTCACTTGTAAATAAAGCTGCATCAAACGAGAAGGATAGAGAGAAAGACAACGAATGAGTGAGTGAGTGAGAGAAAGAGAAATTCGCTTTCGAAAAGTTTGAAATCACTGTTAAGCTAGTGTTAAAATTTATGAAGATTTATAAGGAATGTGCTTCAATGCATATAAACGATCTTGTGAACTTGTTTCAGAATTTATTCACAGAAATCATGACCGCCATTCGTTACATGAGCTCTCTCTCTCTCTGTCTCTCTCTTACTCGCTCGTTCTCAAACACATACATATATTTATTAGATTTGTCTGCGCGCACAGTTAACGAACTATCATGTTTTGCAGTTGCGAATGGCTTTGCTGTGCTTCTATTTTTCGTGTAAAATTTATTAAAATCTAAAACTTTAAGCACTTCATTAGCCGGCACTAGATGTATTGCAGCTGTGCTAACCCCGAAATGAGATGGAAACGAAATAGAATGTGTGCGAGTGTGGGATAAAGAGAAGACGGATGAAGAGAGACAAACGAGAAAGAAAGAAAAAACGGACGAACGGCATCGTGAAAGTGATGGATGGCATTTGTAGAAAATATTTGAAAATAGTTTGAAAGCTTAACTGGTTCCATAAGCTCACTGCCGGTTATATAGTAGCATGGTAACTGTGAAAGGATTCTCTATCTGTGGTGGCAACTAGACTTCATCGGTTACCTTTGTAGTGGCAATATGGTTCGGTGGCTACTGTAAGTAATCCGAAAAAAGGTTGCCACAGTTATTCGGCGTGCACATTTTTGGCATACTCTCACAGTGATACTGGCGTAGGTGTGCGACTAGTAATATTTTTCAATCGACTTAATTAAAATTTTTAAAATAAAACGGTAGAATTATATTGCCGCCATTGCCACAGCGATGGAAACTTGAAAACTCAAAAAAAAAAAAAGTATTTTATTTGCTTATATTTTTACTTTTCCGCACACGAAGTGTGTGAGAAAAGTATAGCGATCGACGTGATAAAAAGTGTGCTAATTTTTGTTGTGTCCACGATAACTTTCGAACCGCTCAAGCGATTTCGCTCAAAATTTTCCAGGATTCACAATTAGTAAATATCTTGGATGTATCAAAAGTTGGGCCAAATTGAACCAGTTCATCCCAAGCGCAACTCCACACTTAGCTTTTAAATGTGACACCGTAGTAAGTGTGGGCATACGTTTTGCGAATAAGCGACAAAGAGAATGGAAACAAGTGCGCGTGTGGTAGTGAGTAGCCTGATGCGATGCTTCTCAATGTAGCGACTAATATACGCGCACTTGTTTCCTTTCTCTTTGTCGCTTATTCGAAAAACGTATGCCCACACTTACTACGGTGTCACATTTAGAAGCGAAGTGTGGAGTCGCGCTTGGGATCTGGTACTTTTGGGACATCATAGAAAATCACCCTTGGATTATGTCGAAAAAAAAATGTCTTTTTTCATCAACCTAGAGTGGATTGTTGTATCGTTCTCACATAGTTTTATAATATTGGGCAGTGTTAAATGGTTTATAACATGATGGCCGACCATGATGGCCCAAAAACTACGATTTTTGGTTGTGTCCACGATAACTTTCGAACCGCTTGAACGATTTCGCTCAAATTTGGCCAGGAGTCACTATTAGTAAATACCTTGGATGTATCAAAAGTTGGGCCAAATTGGACTAGTTCATCTGGTAATTTTCGGATGTCATAGAATTTCACCCAAGGGGGGACCCTTGGATTTTTTTGATTTGTTATCATATAACGGATTTTTGATTTGTTTTAACACGATTTTATCATGTTAATCCGTGTTAAATGATTTATAACACGATGGCCGACCATGATTGACTTTTTTTCTATATTTTTTTGAATTTTTTTTCAACTTTTTTCATTTCAAAATGCATTTTCTGGTTTTTTATATCATTTTCTTATCGTTAGCCGTGTTAAATGATTGGTCAACCATGATGGTCTTCTTTTTAATTTTTATTTTCAACTTTTTTTCATTTAAAAATATACTTTATGGGTCATTTTACATGATTACTTTGAGGACATCAACTTTAAAAAAATACTTGTGCGGAAAAGTCCGTTTTACGCTCGTAAAACTTTTTATTTTTTCACGTTGTCCATGTGTACGTGTGTTGTCACACTACAAACTCCACCAGGACACACAAAGTTATTCGACAAATGCCAAAGGAAAGTAAGCGAAAAAAACGAGTTGTGTATATGCACCAACCATCGAAATATTACACTTCATACACCCAATAATCTTTGCTATCATTTATGTATGGTTTTTTATCATGTAAATACCGTGCTTCGAGAGCCACCAAGCCATAGCGCATCATACACCCAATCCATTCAATGACATGGTGTAACATTTGTCAATATTTATTTGACAATAAATCAAACTTGAATGCAAAAATGCCAAATTATTCGAAACTGGCCGTGTATTTGCGTGTGTGTGTGAGCGCGCGTGCAAGCATATGATATACACATTTTTTGCACCGAGCTCTTTACTACAATTTATACATTTTAATACATGGCCGATATATATGGATGCGTGTGTCTGTTGGGTAGTTCCAAAAGGTCGATATCACTTACTCAAAATAAATTTCATGTTCCGTACACAGAACAACAACGAGATTGAAAAAAAAACCATGTTGACTATATGCATACACAAACAGCAAATAAATACGATCTCAAATTTAAGAACGACCATGATAAAGTGCTTGGTATCGCAAAACATGAATAATTATCTGGTGAGGGGGAGAGAAAAAGAATAAATCCATGTGTTTTAGTTGAAGCGCAAATCATTCATGTTAATTATTTTAGCAGCTGACATTTTTGCTGTATTTTTAGTGGAATTTGATTGTGTGTTGTGCTACTCAGCGCTGTATCTCTCTCTCTCTCTCTCTCTCTCTCTCTCTGTGTGTGTGTGTGTGTGTGTTTGTGTGTCTGTCTCTCTCGAAATGATTTATAAGCAATGGGCAATGACTTACACTTTATTACAAATGAAACCAAACTAAAAATGTGTATTTTTTCCCGCATCTCAATATATTGTATTCTATCAAAAATGCATTCAGCTTTTTCTTGCTTTCACATTCATTAAAATAAATGAACTTTTCAATAATTTCATTGGTAAAATTGCACCGCGCTCACACTTTTCAATCCGATATTGTTTGTTTGCTTGTACGTTTGTTTTTTCCCTTCCAAATTTGTTCTGCAATGTGATTCATATGATTTAAATTGGACATTTTTCCCTATCGCTCGAACAAGTTTCGAAGGTACCCATCGACATGTCATTTAAATTCAACAATGAATATATCGGGCATATCGATTAAAATATAAATCGGATTATAGAGTCCGATCGGCTCTGGAGCGTCTGACAAACACAAACCAAAACAAATATTGTGCAAATGCTGTACGGAATCACAATTTCATGGCGGCTGCCTCTTGCTTGTGACTCCTTGTAATTAGTAAATGTTTTTAATAATCGGAGATTAAAATTGGTTTAAAGAGGCCGTAGTATAAACTAATCGATAACCACAAAAATTATGCCAACACAACAGAGCAACCACACAATCCATACGAGTGTATTGAAAATGCAATTTAAAAGCGAGAGTGGAAACAAATGTCGTTAGACACCCAAACACAATTTATGTACACCATGTTCTGCACAAAATGCATCCCGCACTATACACATAAACACACTTCGGGTTAAATCTTTGGTGCACCAACTGGTGCATCGAATTATGTGTACTATTGACTTGGGTAAAATATGTGTCTTTTTTTTGAGAGAAAGAGAAAATGCGGTTCAAGTGGTACATTTTGAAATTATTCAACAATTATTCTTACAACATTCGGTTGGACTCAGTTAATGATGTGGATATATGGAAAAACAAACTAAACATTGTTTTGACGGGAAAACCGTTGTTCGCATTCTGAGGGATTTTCATAGAGGGATTGGCGAGTAAAAATCAGTTTCATGCTGGCTCGATTCTTTGTTCATAAAACTCTGCATACTGTGCGATCTCAATTATATATGTACTGGCTAAAAATCGGTTGGGTGCCATATCGATTCGATGTTACGTCTCTGCAGCATGTCGAAATGAAGAGATTGTAAGTGGAGAGAAATGAAGAAGAAGGAGGGAAAAAAACATACAGAGAAAGAAGCATGTGACCATTAACAAAGCATCGTTGAGCAATGTGAACGTTGACATCGAACGATGTTTGGGTACATCCTAAACGTTCAAATTCGAACTGCGACCCAATCGAAACGCATTGGAACAATAACAAGCGAGTAACGACAACCAAAAGAAGAAAAAAAAAGCGGAAAGAGAGCGACAAATTAAACGGTCGTAAGCGTCATATATAAGCATGCCACAAAGCAGGAGCTAAAGTAAATGTTGCGGCTGGTTTTGAAGAATTGACAAGCGTCGTTTGGTTTATTTTTCGTTTGTTTGTATGCAATAACCAGCATGGTAGTGGCTGGGTGGGTCAGTTCCGGAGTCTAACGAAACGATGGCTATTCTTTAAAACAACAACATCAACCGATAAAAAAATCATTACTTGTTTTAGCCCCTGTCTAAACAAAAATCCATATACCGTAGATAGCGCCAGTATATAATGTATGGAGCAAGTTATCGCGACCAATTTACGAGGATGTAATTTTAAAGACAATAAATTGATTCCGACGTGTGAGTTTTTCTTCATTTCGTTGTTGTTTTTTCCCTTTTCTTCTTCTTCTTCTTCTTCTTCTCCATGTGTGTATATATTTTTTTATCGTCTCCGATCGAATTCAGATTGTAGTTGTTCCATCAACACGCACCAAGCATGGTTTGTCCATTGCAAACTGATATATGTCTGAGACTTGGGTTCCTTATTTTCCCACTTGAACTGATCTGGATATGTGTTGTCACTTCTCTTTTATTGTTCGATATGTATATCCTCTTTCGTTTGTCGGTTTCGAGACCGGTGTTGGGGGTTACTCGTCTTATACATCTAACTGTGTAGTTTTTGCCATTTATTTCGTACACTCAGTCAGTGTGTACGATAAAGAAGAAAATGAACGAAGTCGAAAGACGAGAGATAGAAAAAAGAAACACAACGGAAACAATATAAAAGTATTGAAGATTGGTTGTGTGCTTGCAAACGAAGTGACGACATATCGTAACTTCCAAAAACTGTGAATGTGTGGGTGTGTGTGTGTGTTTGTATGAGTCCTTTGAAACGATATTTCAACAATGCGAAATGAAAAATATCAAACATAACAATCGTATGTGCGATTTTGGACACACAAAACGTGCTCGTGTCTTACACACGACCAAATCCAATTCATTTTAACGGAATGAAATTAGGATGTTTTTTATTACTTTTTTTTCTCTTCTTCGTTCTGCTTCGGTCGAATTCGAATTCGAATTCGTCGACCATGTGGTAGGAACGCGGTATAATGAGCCAGAGACTTGGACCAAATTCAATAGAACTCGAAAGCAATAATATGGGTATTAGTGACATATATAATGTCACTGTCTTCTACTACTCGTCCTATACAGATCTAAGGAGTAAAACTTGAAGGATAGACAAACGCTATAATTAAAAATAATCCCTCACTGCTGAAAACACACACATGTGCCATAGTGGATGGACGAAAAGTTGCGATCGGAATTCGATTTTGCATAGTGCAAATAGTTTGGCAGCTAATGAAAAATATTTTGGATTGTCAAACGGAGTTTTAAAGGAGAAAACGAATGAGGAAGGCAGAGAAATATTAAACTTTATGAATGTTATTTAAAATTTCAAGTGTTATTTGAGACGAGTTGAACACTTTAGTCGTGCGGCTTATCTCATTCACGCTGCAAATGTGTCATGGAGAACTTACTTATAAAGTGAACGATAGCTGAAAGTTTCAAAGAAAATGGAATCAACTCCACCTCCGCCACACAAAACCATCGTCGTTGTCGTCATCGATATAAAGAGAAAACGAGAAAAAGAACGGAAGAACGAATTCAGTGACCAAATACAAATTGCACACAGTACACAATTGAGAACCTAGTGGACGCTGAATAAAATGACAAAAAAGCTCAACATGTATAATACATGTGATGGTTTTCAAACGTCTTCAACCAATTCGTCGGAAAGCATTCAAGCATGTTCTGTTGCTTCCTTCTCTCGCTTGTCGTTTCT
Organism: Sitodiplosis mosellana; assembly: GCF_009176505.1. Classification (NCBI taxonomy): domain Eukaryota; kingdom Metazoa; phylum Arthropoda; class Insecta; order Diptera; family Cecidomyiidae; genus Sitodiplosis; species Sitodiplosis mosellana. The sequence goes on along the minus strand of NW_022601467.1, from coordinate 13,858,883 downwards.
TTATCGCTATACGTTTAATAAAATTTATATGCAATAAAATGGTCGTAAATACGGTTATGGCATCGATACGTCGTACGCACCATTATCGAGAACCGAATGTGGTCGGTCGAAGCAGGAGATGGGGATGAAGTAGTTGGTTGGTCGGTCGGTTGGTTGATGTGAGACTGAAACCGAGTGCAAAGAGCTGAAATCAAATAAAAATCAAGCATTTTTACACCTTGATGTTCGATTGAAATGGACAAGTTATATAGGCTTGGCGTTCAGTTCAATCTTATGATCCTGCGGTCGGTTTGGGTGTTTGTCGAAGAAATATACAGACACGTTTGATGACACAAATACGCACATTTATGAACATAAATAAATTGCTACCTTTTGAACTTTATGTGATTTTTCATTTTCTCCCTCTCTCTCTCTCTCTCTCTCTATCTCCCTCTCTATCTTCCTCTTTTACTCTCGTTTTTTTCCCCGTCCCCAATGATTGACTGTCAGATGAATTTCCGCTTATAGATTCTACATGACGTGCCATTCAACAACGATGTCATCTATTTGATTTTAATCATCGATGTTTGAGTGCCACATCGCTTCACAAAACTACGTGCTATAAAATTAACTCCAAACCGATTAAATGTGAAATTCAATTGGAATGATTTGAAAAAAAAGACAAATCTAAATACTGCAGCAATTTAATATTTCGTGACAAAGTTACATTTTGTAAACCAATCTCATTTCACCAGGCAAATGAATAGCATGCCGGAGGTTGAACGATATTGGTGTTTTTGTCGTTGCTGTCGCTGATGTTGCAAATTGGCAAGCTACTTGAACAGTAAAATGCATAGTGAATCGAGTGCATGAGAATATAACCTTTACAGTGGAAATACTAACAAAATAAACCGCATCCTTAATGCGAATGCATAATGTATAAATTGAATTTTATTTATAGGCAAAATTCGCCGAAAATTGAATAAAATTCGTCGATACTCAAATATGACGACGATATTTTGAGAATTCGAAAATCGTTGTCACATACGAAATTGCCGAAGCTGAAACTTTGTTTAGGTAAAAAGCTACGTCAAATAGACCAAAATTTTTCTTGTAATTACATGCAGATGACAATTACTGAATAGACACGAACCGAACCGAGTCGAGACGCAAAGCATCCATAATAGAGAGCATCCAAGATAGAGACAGGAGCGGGCGAAAGGGACCAACATCAACACATGAACCACTTGAGCACAACCTTTTCGTCGAAACAATACCAAATCATATTCCACCAGCGAATATTCCATTTAGCTGGTATGACAAAATTGCCTCGAATCAAAAGACACGATGAAAGAAGAAGCAGTCGGAAATATATGGCGAATATATGCATTTTATGCGGTGAAACCGCACCAACCAAAAATGAAGAAGCGAACGATAAAGAAGTAATGCATCTATGTGATGTGTGTGAGTATATTGCATCGGAGTACCCACGGAACGGAATGGCATGACAATAACGCACATAGCGTAAGAAGAGGGAATTGTTAAAGCGATTTTCAATGCCAAAATGTAATTACTTTTTCTTCAAAACTATAAATTAGACATTTACACACATTTTCGGGCGCAGCATGCAATCAGGCAATGGAGTCGAAAGTGACAAGAGAGAGAGGGAGAGATGGAGAGAGAGAGAGGAAGAGAGAGAGAGAGACAGAGACAGAGACAGAGACAGAGACAGAGACAGAGACAGAGGTGGGAGGATAGTGGCGTGAGAGAGAGCGTGTGCATATTATGCACTAGCATGGGTGTATGGTACAGAGATTGAGGAACGAACATCAACTGTCATACAGAAAGCATAATAAAGTGGCGTAATGTAATGCACTCATGCAAACTCTAATGGAATTGCATAGCTAATGAAACGCTTTTGCATCTGCACAAAATGGAGTAATCTTTCAATTGATTTTAAATGAAATGTTATTTCATACAAAAGCGGTGAACAGATCTTGTCAGAATGTGTGGGCTATATTCAACAATACGCTCACATAGAGACATTGGCTCTATCATCCAAAAATAGGGAACCCGATCGATCCTTCTGCTAACAATAAATTAAATGCGACATACAAACACACACACACACACACACACACACACACACACACACACACACACACA
>NW_022601467.1:13810725-13856728 GCF_009176505.1 Sitodiplosis mosellana | reverse complement strand
ACACACACACACACACACACACACACACACACACACACACACACACAGTAAGATATGCAACGATTGTTTTCCGAATGCTAATTGCATTTGCCATTGCTCAGACTGTGTTGCAATTTTGGCAATTTTGTGTGCGAGGACGTAGTTAGGGGAAGATCATGGTAGAAGAAATTGCGTTTCATGTTTTCGGGTAGCATCGCATCCAAAAATTGTCTGAAATCTGCACAATATTGCTGTACATACACACACTCACCATAAAATAAAATAGTGAAGAAGAAAGGTTATCGCAATGAGAAGATTGAAGGTATTTGCCAATATACAAAAGCCACAACAGTGCAATAAGAATGCTATTATAGCAGGACACATTTACTGAAATATGCTGAACAACATCACCACTTGCAGTGTCGTGGCTTACGGTATGGGTTTTGCTTCTATTAACAAGAATGTACCGATAACGTATTTCCATGTTTCAATGCTCAGCGGTACCACCATCGTCACCACCCCGCCACAATTCTCTCTCTCTCGCTTTCTCTCTTGGTGTGTGAGTGTGAGTGGGTGCATGCATCAGTCAGATTTTTACAAAAGCATCCAGGAAAAATGAATGACGTTAGTTAAACGATATGATAACATTTGAAAATCTGTCGAACAACGTGCACTTTTTTCTCTCTCCATTTCTCCTGCCTGTCAACCACAACAAAATCGCTCAGCAAATACTTCTAATGGATATTCCCTGATAAATATTGACGTGGAAATGTTCCAGCATGAAAATGTGTGCACGCTTTTTGACGTTTGACACATGCTGTCAGAAAATCGCTGTTGATGTTCCGGCAAAACAGTATTCACGAAACATGCATCCATGCATGAAAGCATATTCAAAAATTAATTTCTGGTTAATTAACAATTCACACACACGCACACACACACATAATGTATTTTTGGATAGGGTTTCACTTCATAATAATAAATAGACAACATTGTGTTCAAAATAGAACTTTCAGAAAGGAAGATGATGCTAAAGTATCATTTTGTTATTTACATCACATTTTGCTAAAATATGTTTTATGCATGTAACAAGAGGGAGAGATAGCTGCAAAGAAAAAGAGAGAGAGAGAGAGAGAGAGAGAGAGAGAGAGAGAGAGAGAGAAAATGATATAAAATTAATATCCATATTGATGAAAAGGTGTTTTTCTGTAGCTTAATAGGTAATAGTAACGAATAAGTTATCCCGTTTGATAGACGGTTAATGTTGCAAAGCATCCCACCTCATCTCAACCTTTTACCTTTTACATTCACCCCACAAGTGGTGTGTATTCGCAACGAATTCACAAGGCGCTTTTGAACATTTGTATTGTGTATTGATAGCCGTGACAATCATTTCGCCACTTTATGAAAGGAAATGAACATCAAAATACCGACTGGAAATCGGGATATGCGTTACACGCAACAACAACAACAACAACAGCAACGAAAAAAACACATCATCACCCGCACCTTTTGCTACACACATAGAGAGCGATTTTGTTGCGATGTTGAAAGGAAAAAAATCGGCAAACGTGTTCTTTTGCAATCGTTGTTAGAATATGATTGGATGATAGGAATAAAGGACAACACACATATTTATGTAATATAAAATGTAAATTTAAAGACGTGAATATTTTACACAAAAGGATGCACACAGCATGTAGGCGCTTTGTGAGCCAGAGACAGCAAATATGTTCATGAATACTACGCACACACACACACACACACTACACACGAATTGCGTATCTCCCACGCATTTCCATAGTGTTTTATATTGGTCGGAATGGTTTCGCATTTGCTGCCAATGAGAGGACTATATGTTGCTGTGAAGGTAGAGAAACTATACATAGCAACATACTAATGGGGCAAACGTACGATGCCGGCTCGACTAAACGCGAGAAAAATGCAAAGAAAAACACACATCGGCAAGAGGAGAAAAAAAATAAATGTTTCCTTTTCTCTTCATTTTCGTGTTTTCCTTCAGGTTTATTTTTACTTGGGCTCAAACGAAATCCCTTGTCTGTATATGCTCCAACACACACTTTCTCCCTTTCAATGGCACAAGCGCCTCCACCTTAAATGCAGTAGAATCGAGCCGGGGGAGCCTTATATTCGACATTATCCGTTATTGTATTATCCATTCACATTAGAATTAGGATTATGGCAAACGTATAAGTTGGTTTCATTTTTTTTCGGTGTATGCTTCACTCGCTCAGAACTCTCGATGCTGTTTTTTTTTGGAGAGCAAAGCGAAAAAGAAACAGAAGAAGAAGAAGATGTAGCGGCGACGGCAGCGGCATGTATGATGTACACACAACGAGTGAAGCGGTAAGGGATGTTTTAAACGACTACTAGACTATCATTGATGCGAATACAATATCCATTATGTGTTGAAATATATGTGTTCACAATTTTTATTCGTTTTTCGCCTCATCTTGTGTTTCCTTACATTTCATCAAAAAGCGTGCACAACGGAGCGTCGATGGCATTTTTATACTGATATCGCATAAGTTGGATAGTACCGGGAAAAGAGCAAAAAAAGAGCAACACATGCACACCACGATATATGTGATTTCATTTAATAACAGATGTGAAATAGATCTAATGTTGGGAGAGTACAGGAAAAAAAAGAGCAGAGATGCGTGTGTCACTCTCTCTCTCTCTTTCGCTCGTTCGTTCGCTCGTGCTGGCTCACTCGCCAAAAAAGATGTAAATCGTATGGGAATGTATTTTAGCAGGCAAATCCATTCACAGTGGCAATGTGACACGTTACACTTCAACCAATCAAAAATCAACACTCATACATTCGATGGGGTGCCACGTAATAAATTGATGGCAAACTGTCGATTTGATTCATATTTTCCCCGTTTGCACGCTTTTCTATCGGATAGACTCTCACTCACTCACTATCAATGCCTTTAAAAATCGTTTATCACAAACGCCAATTTTATGCATTATCCAACGGAATGTCGTCGTATCCAACACCGGAACCGTTTCAATGCCTTCGTTCAATGATAAACGCATCAGTTTGATGATCAACCCAACTCTAATTATTAGAAGACGAAACACAAACGTCCAAAGAGACCATACATTTTGGAAATGTTGAGCGAAAAATGAGTGAAAACGAAATTCAACCGCCAATTGGTCAACGAATGATTACGAGTGATTCCATTATTTTATTTGCGAAAAAAAAATATCATTACATCAATCCGTAAATTGAGTACTCACATTCTCTTTGCAATCGACACAGTGTCTGTATGTGTGAGAGACAGAGAGAGGATTGTGCAATTTGAAGCCGTTGAGTGAAATATGTGTTGACATGAATTCTTAAAAAGTCTTTATGCGAGACCTATTAAAAATAATCGTTGCCACTGTTGCAAAAGCAAAAGACTTGTTCTTTTGTATAATTTGCCGTTATAAGCACAAAAGAATAAGTTTTACTGCACATAGTTTGTCTGCCATTTATTACGACACAGAGAATGAGCGAGAGAAAAGAAAAACATACAAAGTAAGAAAATAATCGGTACAATCACAATTCAACGTAAATGAAGAGTTAGATAATGCAAAAACTTCTTGAACTTCACTTTTAGATCGTTCTCTCTGCTTTTTCGTTCAACATTTAATATTTAGTTGAAAGATATGCGAGCGAAAGCGAGAGAGTTGGAGAGCAGAGAGAGAGAGAGAGAGAGAGAGCTTTACCATGAAATTTGATTTATCTGTTGCATTTGTAACTAAGTTTGTTCGAACTTTCAAATGGATTGTTTTTGCAACAACGCCAGCATTCGAAACTCAGCCAGTAGCATATTCAATGCACACTGTTTGCTTGTATTTGTGTGAGAGTGAATGTTCACTCGCCAACATGTCCAATTGATAATGGAATACACAAACACCAAAAGGCAATCCCCAACACTAATTTGCTATTCGCCATCAAAAGCACTCTCTGCCTGAGAAGACAAGAATTCACATCACAAGAATTCCAAATTGAAAATGTTTATTACTACGAGATATTTACATCGGACGGGGAGTACTTTCAAAACTGGCACAATCCCTGATTCATCATTGGTTTTTCTCAGCATATGCATCAGAAAAGTAGATTTAAAAAGGAAATAAGTGCGAAAAAAAACTATTAATTTTCACAAGAAACAGGGCTGATGCAGCGAGCAAAATAAAAAATTTCGAATATGTTGTCGATTGGTGCGTATTTTTCTCTCTTTTTCAATCGATTGCTACTGTTCAATAATGCAGTTTGTGAAAAAAAAATGAAGAAGTAATAAAAAGTGATCATCGACTTTAAGATATTGATCCGTGTACACGAAGTGATACCACCTGAATTGGTTTTCGAGTGGAAATTGAATCGATGCGGATAAGTCAATAACTATGAATCCGATTATGAAAACAAAAATAACTTCCACACAACGTATTATTCCCACATCACGCGCTATTATTTGTTTTATTATGCTCGGTTCGCTCTCCTTTTGTTACTGCGGTTGCTATCATCGTTGTTATTTGCTCTTGTACAATTTGTTGGTCCAGTAGCAAGAGAGTGTGTGTATTAGTTTGATACAAAAATATGATGGAAAATGGTCAGACATCGATGCCAAGAAATTGTATAACGTCTGTTTAAAAATAGAAGGATATCAGATTAAATAGAAAATGAGCTTTCAAATGTGCTAATCACCAATTCAATCTTATGGTCCGGTGTATCGTAATCTGAATGAGAAATCATAAATTAAATGAAGTGAGCCTACTCTTTAGCTCAATGCGGTTCAATATATGTGACTGTGTATGTGTGCTGAGCTCAGTGTATGACGGACTTTATGTTATGTGATCATCGTATTTGCTATCGATTCAATTATACTAGATGCTCACGTCGATATAATTAATATTGGATACATGAAACTGAAACGACTATCCAATTTTTCACGTTCCACTTTCGATATATTGCTTTTCAGATACAAAGCCCGACTCGGTTACTTTGAGGTGTTTTGATTCGATTATTCCGATTGAATTAACCAATGCTAGGTAGAGGTGCTGAAGTAAGGTCACATGATCTGCTGCCTGCTTCAAGAACCATATCTAACAATTGTCTTAATTTCATTTCGAATCGCAACTGTAGCTCACATTGATGGCTTTTTCATACAAATGTATACATAGGAAAATGAATAAATATTCGGCGTTACAAATGGTCAATATGCCTATGGAAAATCGATTCACTCATTTACATTTGACTCGACTTTGGCGTTGTGGTTTTCAGTGATAATAATAATTGGTTCGAATGTTTTTCGTCTTAGAAATTTTGAAAAATCGTCTGAAAAATGTAAAAATATGCTGAATTTTAATTTTTTTTGGGGTTATATCAACCTAATAATATTAGAAAAACGTCTAACGAAAGAATTTCTTCTAAATTCCGACGTCGGGTTCCGGACAACCTCCAATTTTGATGTTCCGTGTACTGTTTCCGCCCGTTGATATTTTCGATAGCTTAGTTTGTTCAAGAGCTAAACGAAATAAAACGTTTTTATGATAGTTTTAGACGTTTTTCAAATGAGCCATAATAATTAGGCTGAGAACAAATTTTTGATAAATATATTCGATGTAAGAATCTGGAATAAGAAGATGAATATTTTTGTTTGTGGATTCGTTCATTATCGATTGATCTGCTCGTTTTTTTAAATTTGACTTTGTTTCAACGTTGTACCTCAGTTATGAAATTATTTTTTGGAGAAACATGTGATTTTTCCAAAAATGTACAGGGTTAGACGCATCCTAGACACTTTTTCGGTTTGTGGATTCGTTTATTTCGTTCCCTACTATCAATTGATCGGTTCGTTTTTTTATTTTTGCTCTGATTCAATGTTGTGATAACAGAATAATTGTAGAAGCACCCTCAGTTATTGTAGTAGCGCGAATATAATTATAGAAGTGCCCACAGTTATTAATTTCCGACTACTTCAATAACTGTGAGCACTTCTACAATTATTTTCGGGCCACTACAATTAATTCTTGGTTTCTATAATTATTAAAACACGTTTTATAGCAGTTTATAGCAGTTTTATTCCCATATTAAATATTAAACTCCCCTGGAGCCAAATAAGTTGTTGGAAGCATCACGGATCGGATGACTGATTTGAATTCTACATTTTTTCTACAGTTTTTTGGAACCATTCTTTATTCTAAAAAAAATTCGATTTGTGGAAAATACATAATAATTTTTTTTGACCCAGATTTGAGTTGTTCCATTTTGTAGCAGTTCCTACATAAAAAAATAAAAATACTACATTAATTACATGAAATCTACAATTGAAATCACCCTACCCGAAGTCATTTCGGCAAATTTTCCATAATTTGAATATTCATCTAAATAAGATTCTCAATCAAAAGCTGTTTTCTCAAGATGACTTACTTTGCCACTTGCACATCTTGTTCCCGGATTGGTAATAAGCTCGGGTCGAGAGCATCAGACCGGGCGAAAGTCAATTTTGAGACGATTAAAATTGACCCGATGCGTAAATGTAAAAGTTTTTGTTATTGTTATTTAACTAAAGTTCTGCTTGTTCTGACTTAATCCTTTGTCTCTCTGGTGTCCTGAGCCAGAAATGAAACTTTTCGCTTTGGCTTAAAGCACTAAACGTTTCTGAAGCGAGTAATGATGGGGAAACGCAAATAACGATTTATTTGTCTGCACACATACACACAGAAAAGAATCCCCGGAAATTTTAGGTGTTCGCCGTAAAATTTGACATTTATATATAGATTTCTATGTACATTTTACCGGCAACACTTGAATTTTCCGGGCGATGACATAATTTCAAATATTCCAACAGAAATTAGCGCCATCTGTCATTTCAAGCGGTAAAATATATATAGTATTTGATAAAATGTTCGAAAATATGTCATCGCCCGGAAAATTGAAGTGTTGCCGGTAAAATGTATATAGAAATTTATATATAAATGTCAAATTTTACGGCGAACACCCAAAATTTCCGGGGATTCTTTTCTGTGTGTAGGCGCTCTCATTGGCATTACCTCATTTTGGTTCTTTTGCTGTTGTTTTTTCGTCAGCTTCTTGTTGTTGTTGTTCTTCTTCTTCTTTTTCATACTTCTCGTTCATTGTTGGAAAATATTTTCTCCTTTTATATGTGACAGAATGCTCAATTTTCATTCCATTTAATACGTTATTGCAATTTTATTGTTTGTGCAATAAAGAGAGCGAGGCAACGAAGAGGAAGAGCGAAACAAAACAAAGAGAAAAGTGTACGAAGAGAGACGAAAGGCAAAAAAAAAGAAGATACAAACATCACATACACCGGGAATGCGGTGAGGATTTTCTTTATATTGAGTTAAATTCTCGTTTCGAATTGCCCCCTTCGCATTCATTTGATAGTGCTTATTGAAGGATTTGAAATGTGTGAGCATATGGATTTATTTGATTTTCTCTGTTTCTTTATATGTGGATCATTCGGCTTACTATTCTGCCTCTGGTTTTGCCGAGCTACAGATATGCCACAAGAACCATAGTGAATGCTCGTGGAAGTCTATCTTTTGCCACTTTTTTTTCTTCTTGCCCTTCCTTTTCATTCCTTCCTATTGCGTACAAATTCATCCAATTCAATCGTATTTTCATCGTTTGATATTGTTGTTGCGTCTGATTTGGTGTATGTGTACTCTTTTTTTGCGTCCTTCCTTTCTTTCGCTCGCTATCTCTCACACCCTTTTCGTTTCCCCGTGTCGATTTCCATCCGTTGGCTTTGATTGTGTTCGTCGAACAATTGTCATCATTTGCCTTTTTAAATTGCAACGAAAGAGGTTTTTTGCGCCGTGTGTATATATATATATATGTGTGTGTGTGTGTATCATACTGTCGAAACGGTCTTCTAGCTTCTTCGGAGCCCTTCTTCATTTGTGTCGTTGAGAATTAAAGTGGGATTAGCTGAAACCGCTCGTTTACATGTGAATCATTTTTGTGTTTCTGCCGGTCTTCTATCTCTTACCAGGAACACAAAAATGCCTCACATGTAAACGAGCGGTTTCGGCTAATCCCATTTTTATTCTCAACAACACATTTGTACAAACTATTTCGATTGTCCGTGCTGACGTTGGTTCCCGACGACAATACGTTGCCATTTACGCTCCAGCATTCGCACAAACACTTGCCACACACACATTTTTGGTGTAATTCGTATGCAGAAAACAAGTATCACAACGATTCTCGCATAAGATTGTCTTTTCTCCGAAAAGAGAGAATACACACCGGAATAACATTATAGGCATTTCATCCCAAAAGGATAAAATTCGCCCAGAAAAAAAGTGGAATCTCATAGCTTCATGTTTTATGTAAATGGTTTTCGTTTATATTTCAGTGTGTAAAGACGAGGGAAATTGAGTGTGTTCGCCATGCGTTTCCAGTGTGTCGGCATTGACACGAAATCGTTGCTAGTGGTAAGCGCACTGCATATCTTATTCGCGGTTTTCACCAAATGCCAAGACGACGGACGAGGAACGAGAGCGAGAGAGAGAGAGAGTGAGAGACGAAAGGAGAAGAGTCTCGAAACGAAAACAAAAATACACATACGAGATTTCGAACGAAAAAAAAAAGAAATACGTACGAATTTAGATCGACAGAAAACAGAAGCTTTTATAATGGATTACATTTCGTTCGAAACACAACAATGTGCTCAATTGTATCGCGGTCGTGTCCTCTGAGGAAGGGAGAGATAGAGATAGAGCCAGAGCGAGAGTGATGCAAAAAGGAAAAGAATCCGAAAAGTCCACATAGAACAATCGCAAACGAAAGAAAAATAAATCGACGCGAATATATACTATATAGTGTATGTATATAAAAAAAAGAACAGCGACAGCAGTTTGAATGATACCAATTTCAACATCACCGAAATATTCTCTATTCGACCGACTTTCTCAAATGATGCTTACCTGCTTTTATTGTTTGTTTGCCATTGCTACTATAAAACACCAGTATATTTATGCCAACTTGGCAAACGAAAGGAATATACCACCAGAAGACACACAGAAAGTGATGAAAAAAAAAACAAGAGAAACAAGAGACAAAGCAGAAAAGTAAATAAATATATTTATGAAAAAGGAATATAGATTTGCGTGGATTACGAGCCACACATCTACAATGATATGAATAAAGATCGGCAAAAGATGTGCTCAAAATACTCGAATAACAATTCGGTGGAGAGATGGTTGCATGTGAGAGGAAGAACATCTGCAAGAAAGGAGAAAGTTGAGAGCAGACACAAAACAAAAAATGCAAAACGAATCACATAGATACATTTTTCCCACACACATACACACACACACATACGAGTAACCAAAAAAAAAAGAAGATGAAAGACAACAATAAGTTTAATGTTCAGATCACTCAATGGTTGCTTGAGTCGCTTGCTGTGCTCCTACACAATCTCATCAAGCTGCACACGGGCATAACTATTTACCCTTTTCGCATGTAAAATATCTCGCATAACGCTGGTTCTCTTGCTGCTATATTTTCCAAACATTTCGATCATCATATGTTGCCTTTTTTTATAGATCTAATGTGGTAACCAGCATAAAAATATATTATCTTTATGGTTTCCGAATGGTGACAACCGTGTGCACGTACATGAACACTGAACATTCGTGATGCATAGATCCTCCTAGATTTAAGTATGACTTTGAATGTGTTTTGTTACAAATTCAGGAAACGGCCTTTATTACGATGAAAATTGCTTGCTGTTGCGAAAATGGAAACACATTCAAAGACAGGTGAACCTGAACTTTAAATCTAGGAGACAATTCACGACAGAGAGAGAGAGAGAGAGAGAGAGAGAGCGAGAGAGAGAAAGAAGAGAAAAATGGTGCATGTCCCTATTCATTTCCACATTTATCGGAATGTAACATCGAATGAATAAGATTTGTACATTTTTCTTGTGATGCTATTCCTTAGCTGATTAAATCGTTCGATGCTATTGGTATTCACTGTTCAATCGCACAGAATATAGCTGAGCAGAGTAGGGAATCGTGTTGCATTTGCAATGCAATTTGCGATATACCGATTAGAAATCGTCTTAAATCAAAAAAAAAATCATCGTTCCATTCCATAAACCAAATGAAATGAGCCATTTATATTCCAGTGTATCTTATCCTGGTTCAAGGAAAAGGATATAAATAGCACTTGATTCACCGGCAGTTTTGTCCGCAATATTTCAACATTGCGGCAAAAATATATTAACTTGTAATTCAAAATCTGCTCGGTAAATCGATCTATGTCCCACACTCACCTTTCACTTCTTTCTTCCGATCTATAGATTTCATTTTTTTTGAGGAGAAAATGGTTATCGATTCTCCACACTTGCCATTCAACCAAAGTTAATTGATACAGCCGAAGTCAAACACGGAACATTATTGGTACAAATTACAAACTAAACGAATTTCGGTATTTAATTCGAATTGCATTATTACTTATTTATTAAGCAACTGCTCTCTCACCTTTGCTGTCTCTATCTCTAGCCCACTTGCTCTAGCTCTCTTTCTATAGTTCACATTAAATCAGCTGTGTAGCGTACATCTTGCAAAAGAAACTCATATAACTTAATTTGTGCTGTTGTGTATACCTTGTAATTGTATTATGTTACACGGATACTTACAAACTTTGATTGTCGATTGCGTCTACGAAGTTGGTGCGGGTGACCACCACACAGTGTGTTCTTTTTGATTTTTATGAATGCGGTTGTCTGCCGTAAGTCGGCCGCTAGAATTATTTATGTGCTTACCGATGACGATGTTGCTGTTGCTCTTGTTGCCGGAAGAGAAAAAAAAATGTTTGATTTAATAGTGTGCGGTGTTATTGATGCCTTTTTATAACGTTCATGTGTGAAGCGCTTCGTGAAAAGCATTTACAACAATGGAAGCCAATAACGAAAATTGATTTGAGTTTGGAGTCGATCGATAGCTGAACATGTAGTGGCCGAAACAGTGTGCCGATGATGGAAGTTTTCCATTCTAGTCGCAATCGAGACGATATCGTCAAGAGGATGTAATAGAGTATTACCAAATAACTTGAACTTGAAGTTTCAAGCACAATACAAAAGAGGAGAGAGAGAGAGAGAGAGAGAGAGAGAATCTTTCTTTAAATTTCGTTTAAAGATCTATTTTTTGTTGTTGTTGCTCTCGACTCCCTCTTGCTCGTTTCAAATTGCAGTGCAACTGAACGGATTGAATTGAGGCGTCAAACAACTAGGATGATGTTTAACGATTTCAACCATTGTTTTCTTTCTCTGGTATACGTGTGTGTGTGTGCGTGTTACATCTTCAATGCATTGAGCGTTGTAAATTCCAAGTGAAAAAAAAATAACATAAAAACTTTCTGTTGATCGAATAAAAGTTCATCAATTGAACATGGATTATTGTGCTAAGCTGTCGTTTGAATGAGCAAAAGAGGGCGCAAAAAAATGTGACTCGTAAAATGCAGTGCGAAGAGCAAATGTTTCAAAAGTGGTGGCCATTTTTAACGAGAATCTGTGCAAAATCACATTACACTTTTGTTTTCTAATCACGCCCCATAATTTGTTTGCCTTTTTTTCTCTTTCTGTTGATACTCTTAACGCCTTTGCCACTGCCACTACCACTGCCACTGCTACCGCTGTTAGTGTTGCTGCATGTTCCACAACATGGCAGGATGAGAGCTGTGTGTTCAGTGTTCAGCTTGATTTTCCTTAAAATACCATGCATATTCGATGCAATAAATATATTTGGCAGCTATCACAATGTATCTAGTCAAATGTAGTTATTTATTGTTGACGGTTAAAGTAAAATCTCTCATGTGTATTTGCCATGTATGGATGAATCGATTTTACATAAATGATGGCTCTACATTATATGAATCCCTATCGCTCTGGGAGATCACTCAGTTCGGGAGGTAGTCGTCGTCGTCGTCGTTTGTACGCGTTTCAAAATTGCATTCAGGTGGCCTTGCATTCTCGATGTAACTGCTCAAACTGACTGTGTATGTGTGCATGTGTGTGTGTTAGGGTGAGAGAGAGAGAGAGAGAGAGAGAGAGAGTTTGCTAAACGGTGTTTTAGTCGATTATCCCCAAACCCGAAGCACTGCCATGCCACAGTGAAGTGAACTGAATCAGGATCGAACACGAACCATGCGATATGTGACGTATGGAAACGGAAAAAAGACGAACTGGAAGAAAAAAACACAGTGAGAAAAACCGATCGGAGATTATAACCGATTCACATTTATATGAACTGAACCTCTCTATTGCTTTTAAATTTTTAGCTTTGAACTTTACAGTTCGACATTAGACACTTTGTGTGGAGAGGCATCGAACACACAGACACACACTATGTTGGGTCACTATTCGTACTTAACCGAAATGCACACATACATACAATCAGGTGCAAACGAACGGGAAAAAAAACGTGAGTGATTTAACGCTTTTATTTATCGATTCTACATAAAATCCTCTTCAATTAGTTTATTGTAAAGCGCACCGAATCCTCTTTGATAACATTTTTAGAGCACATGCACCCATATCATCGTCATCATGGTGTGTGTGTGTGTGTGTATATGCTATGTGTTATCCAGTGGGTATTCTCATTCATACCACGGTATTCCCACTCGAGCCGCTGCTGTTGTGGCCGTCACAACGTTTGCACCGTCAAACAAACACAAATCGGAGCTCAAACAAATCATCAGAATGGAAGGCTGAACAGAGAGCACACATGGTTTTAGTGTTTGTGTGTGAAACCTTATCATTTTAGCATTTCACTTCGTTTTCACATCAATTTCACCGCATATTAGCGTTTTTGTGCTTTTTCCCTTCTTTTTTGAACGAAAAACTTATTCCATAACAACACAAAACATGTCTCTGTCATACGCATTTCGGCCATCCTTTTTGTTCCATTCTTTGCAAGGAACGAGAAATGAGTAGAAAACCAAATTCTTTTTAACCGACGAAAAATGTGATTCTTTTATTTTTATATTTATTGAAACTGTCGTCCACAGTCAGTCACACTCCAAATTCATTTCGAACAGGCACTTGATGAAAATGATTCGATGCTACGAAGGTGATCCCAATATATCCTACCGAACAAATTGTGTATTAGATTTCCCATTGACTTTTATGTGGGGACAAGTGGCATATTTAATTGTATATAAATAAAGTGTAGTGGCTCTTGAGCTGATACTTTCTCTTCACCCTCGTTGACAAAGTCATTTCGAGCCAATAAAGATGATGACTTTTAGCTCAGCTCTCGTTATTAGCAGATTATGAATATGAGGCGTGTTATTTGAGCATTTAATCGAAATCATGATTGAATGGCTAAGCACGGAAAATGAGAATGAGCGAAAGAGAGAGAAAGAGCCAGCGAATAGCGAAAAGAACAAAAGCATAAATTCAAACACTGAAAATGAGATCAAATACTCATCAAAGATCTTCGGATATATGTATACAAGATGAAAATGAGAAGGAGTGTCACAGCAAACCCTTCACCCAAATCAACAGATGTACGAACAAACGATGACAGAACAACACTAAAACACATACTCACACAACATAAACAACAATAATGTGGATTGGAGAAGGAGAGAGAAAGGAGAAAAAAAATATACACAAACAACACACAAAGCATTGTGATCTCGTGAACAAACATTAAAACTCATCGTGAAGCCAAAGATAGTGTCACATACCTTTTCATTTAGCAGTCGCAATAGTTCTTATGTCAAGCTTGTGCACATCTTTTCATCGTTTCGTTGTGCTCAATGAATTCAAAACATTCAAAGCCAAACAAATCTTATCGCAACCGCTATCACCGTCATCACCACACCACCAGCAAAAACAACGAAAACAACAACAGCAGCAACAGCAATATCAACTGCAACCGCACAAAAATACCTATAAACAGATATACTTTGCTTTCTCTCCGCTTGTCTCACTCTCACCCGCTCGCCCATGCTCTATTTTGCTCTGTGTCGCATCCGATCAATCCGGTGCTTGTGTATTGAATGGAGTTCTTCTGGTTGAAATCATTCATATGTCAATGGGAATATGTGGGAAAACGGAATTCTAAACCATTTTATAAAGTGGCGCTAACGCTAAGAGCACCGATGCGAAAAAGCGCACGTTAAAAATATATATATAGATATACTTCGCTTTCTCTGCCTTACACGGACATTGCAGCATGAAAGTGCTAATGGTGTATCAACTGGCTGTATTGGAAGTTAAGAGGAAAAATTCCGCTTGAACAAATTGTGTGAATAGATTGACACCATAAATATCCACCTCATTTTCGCATTCGTTGCATTTATTTAAGGGATTTAGCAGAAAAACAATGTAGATTGGTTGGTGACTAGATGAACAAAACGAAAAATCTCACGTGAAAAGCATGTCCAACGACAATGCCAATAGCTGACATGATTAGGAGGATTGCATCCAAGCAAAATTCCCTGTTTGCAATATCATTATAACAAAGAATATAATACGAACGAACACAAAAGAGCCAAAGCAGCTCACAAATAATACAAAATTGGTTCAATACATTCTCGCACTCGCGCCACTCGCTCCGGTTGGTTGTTCCAAAAGGTTTCGGCGTGTCCATGACGAGAATGAGTGTGCGATTGAGAGTGTGCGTTATTCATCTAAAAACATAAAAAAAACTCCAGTAAATTAAGTAGTTTACAGATAGGAAAAAAAAACAACAGTGGAGATATAAAGATATAAGACCGAATTCCATTGATGTTCAATAGTCGAAGTCAATGGTGAAAGAAGGGGTGCATGGTTTTCTTTCAATTTCACATCAGACACCCACTGTGCGTGTGTTAAAATCAGTGGCACAGCCTCGTGTATTTTGTCGATGTGTGTATAAAATAAATTCGATTAACATTAATCCCATTATCATAGTCGTATAAGCCGCTGATGGAATGGACCGCCGTATGTGCGTATGGCCCACTCTATGTTATCAATAATAAGTGATATCGCACATCGTTCACTCATAATGGAGTATCGGGCAATTTTATCTCGTTTCACTCGGATTGTCCGTTGTCGTTGAAAGCGAACCAATGCCATTGATGTACGCTACACTCGACTCGATTGTTTTTTGACGAAAATCAACTATGAAACTGCATACTTTACCACCAGCATTAGTAGAGTGACAATGTAAATTTTGGATCAACATTGGTGAGAACCGTTCGTATTTTCTTGCTTTCAAATTGCTTGTAACGATGGTGTTTGTTCAATTAGAACTCGCTTTTTTCTTGTGCATGATGATGGATCTTGTTCGTTTTCATAATGTGTAAGAATGTCACTTAATGAAAACACCGATAATTTTAAGAGAAACGAATGAAAATTCATGTTATTTCTTCCAATAAATGTGAATGAATGGTGTGAATGGGATGATGTGAGGCAGGGGTATTGCCGGCAAAATTCAATGTAAAATTCATTCATTTTTTTATTCTTCTCCTACTTCATCGTTCCAATGCGTTCATCCGGCAGCAGCATCTTTTCTCGCCACACGATTGTTTCCACGAATCCAACGAAAATTGTAGGAGAAAGCATTCGAAAGAGATTCACTTTCACATTCGGTTCATTCTGTATCTGCTGCACGCTAACAACACACATTCAGTGAAACATGGATGGAAAACATTGTTTCCTTATTTCATACCTTTTCGGGATGGCAGTGTGCGTGCGCAGTGCACATGTTGTAAAATGAACACAACGAGAGCCAGAGCCAGATGATATGGTAAAGTGCAATTTTTACGCTACAAACGTACGAACTGGAGATGAAACAATCCAGACCGAGAACGATTCATAAAGATTATTCGTGGTATTCTTTTTTGTGAGATTGTTGTTGCTGTTATGCCATTATTAAAAGCGTTGCTACGCCGCTTGCAAACACACTTTCCCATGGATGGTAGTAATTCAAACCAAAATATACAAACACCGAGAAGCGGCTACAGCAGCAGCATTCAACTCCGTTTCGTTGATACCGCACCGAACACGGTTGATGCACACACAACAGTTCAGTTATTGAACAACTCGTGACGAAAACGGACGCGTTCTTTCGCTCTGACTTTTTTGGCTCGACACTCTGATACGTTGTGTGTTGTCCACGCGAATATCGTTTAAAAAAATTTGTTTGAATTTTTCGAACGGTAAAAACCGAATGGCTTGATATTGCATTTCAATGTTGGTCGTGTTTTTCAAAGGATTTCCCATCAATCAAATTCGGTTTTAGTGAATGGCTCCTTTTTCATTAGTGCACTCGGGGAAAATGTAACGAATAAAAAAAACACAACGTTCGATTAAAAAAAAAAAAGTAAAAATAACGGGAAAATTGTCAATATCTCGGGACGATGTTACTGCGCTCATTTCTAATCACATCGAAGAGCTACAATAAATTTTAAATAATCTATATTTGATCGAACTATATTTGATCGCAAACCGATTCGACGGGATTTAAAAAGGAAAACGCACACCACGATAAACTAAATATAGAACGGTTTAATTCAGTTCGATGCGAATTTAAATGCAGTGAGTTTTAAGTGAACCCCATCTGCGGTAGAGAGGATCACCAAAATGAGATAAATTTTCAAAATTCCATCTCTTCGCGTATATCGAATAGAAAGGGAGTTCAGATTTTATGTGTAACCAGTGAGAAATAGCAATTCTTGGCAATTCAACGCATTCGATACTGCAGCGGAATTGGAAAAAGACAACCAAAACGTAATTTATGAATATTTTGTCTGTAACGAAATGAACGAAAACGAGGAACGAAATGGGATATAGACGAAATAAATCCCACTACACATTGTTTTTTGTTGGCCATGGCTAAAATATTGCATTTGTTATGTTGTAATTGAACGGTGCGTTAGATTAGTGCAGAATATATACATATATATATATATATGATCTAAAACGAATAACTCTTTGTCTCTCACTCACTTTGTATGTGTTGTCTGTTCATCAGAAAATCGGAATCGGGAATCTCTGACAACGGAAAATGCATTGTGTTTATTTTGTTGTTGTTGTTGTTATTTTTGTTGGTCTTCCTCTGATTGATGTGTGTACGTAAACTATTCTATGTGTAATGCATGCATGTATTAATGTTCATTGTAGCTTTATATATGTGTGTATGTGCATATACAATAATTTTGCGATTGTGAAAACGTGCAACTTGGAATGTGTAACGATAAACGATTAAAGTATTAAAATGGTTTACACTGATTCGGTGTGTGTCTGGTGCTGGTGGTGCTGCTGCTGCTGTTGATTCCCCGCACCTCGATCATGTCCTCTTCGCTGTTTTTGTTTCAGTTTGCATCGTGTGTCATTCAATTCATAGCTTGAATGCATTGTATTTGTATTTTTCGCAAGCGCTCAGCCATGGAAAATACGTTCGATGGCATAGCATTAAATACAATTTTGATTGATATCGTGAAATGCATTCTCTTTAATAGAATCCAAAAAAATAAAGGCAACCGAGAGAGAGAGAGAGAGAGAGAGAGAAAGTGAGAGCAAAACAGTAGTAGCAGAGTATTTTGCATGCATATACCGACATAGGCGCGCACACACATCAACGACAGACGGATGCGATGCAATCCCGAAATACCGAATTACATTTCGAGCAATCGGTGGTGGTGGTGGTGCACGTTATCGTAAAACTGATTTATTGATTTATATCCCTTTTTGAAAAACAATTCATAACACAAACGAAACGAAAATAAAATAGATCCAAATGCCAATAAATATTATTATTGCCGCTATCTATCAATATATGCGATTGAATTATATTTTTGAATGGCCCCAACGATAAATAGATTTGGCTGCTGAATGTGGTTGTATCTTCGTTTAAAAAGTTCGATGTTCGTGCATTTATGGCCCATCAAGTTATGGGCTGAGATAATCGACCGTTCGGTTTTAACGGTTTATTTATTATTCGCTTTTTCATTATTTTATCATCAGCCGCGGAACCGATGGAGAGGGAGCGAGAGAGAGAGAGAGAGAGAGAGAGCGAGGGAGCGAGATAGAGTGGATACTCATACACAAAAAAAGAGTAGCCGCGCACCCATCAGCCAGTCATATTGTCTAGTGTCATAAGCTCTATGGCCAATTATTGGATCAATTTGTGTAAATTTGGCTTTCAATTAAATTTTATGCATTTGATGAAATGGAGAGTAGTTTGAATAAAGTCAATATTAATCACATGCCAATACAAAGAGTGTACTGTACACTGACACAAACACACACACACACACACAAAGAAAAAAAGAAAATTGCATGGAAAATTAGCTGCTCATTGAATCACATTCATGTAGCCTCAGCAGCGCATCGACATTTCGACATGACTCTTTTTTTATCTCTTCTGACTCCATCTCCTTCTTCTTTTCTCTGTCTTTCGTTTTTTCTATTGCTTACATTTTCTGCTTGATTTCGTGGACATTTTAACTCAATTTTCATTGACAAAAGAAGCGTTTCACTTCACTTTTTTTGTCTTTCTTCTTCGACGATATCTTTTCATTACGTCAAGCTATGGCATGGTTGATGTTGCGCGCGGCAATTGAAAAGTGTTCAGATTGGAAAATCTAATTACAGCTCATTAATAATCGTATAAGTGAATTGATTTTTTATGCTTACGAAAAAATCGGTGAAATTAACATTCTTTGCGATGTCTCATTACATTAATAGGATGACTTTGAACAGTTGTCTGAATCGATGCATATCTACGTTTTTTTTTTCATGTCTCCAGTAACATGGGGTTTTGAGCGGAACCGAAAAAAAAGGTTTTTAATAATGTATAAGAAATGTCTTTTGTTTTCACTGCGACCATTGTTCGCAGGAGAAAAAAAAAATGGTATTTGGGCTATCGAAAAACCGTTTTTTCCTTTATTCAAATGAAAAAAAAGCCACTTGAATTTTCACCGATCGACTGACATTTTACCATTTTAATACCTCGGGTCAGTTAATGGACAAAATAAATCGACGGAAATAAATGCAAAATCATGATAAAATTGCATTCACAAATCGCACATAAATATTTGCACACAAAAGCCCCAATAATAGTATATAGGAACAAGCAAGATTAGCGATCAAAAATGTTAAAAGCTTATTTTGCATTAATGGAAACAGGGACACAGAGAGGGAGAGAGATAGAGCGCGAGAGTAAGAGCAAGAGCAAGGGTGATAGAATGGAAGCGAGACTGTTCTATTTTCATGCGATAAAATGACGATATAAATAATTTTTGTGGAACATTTTTTTTTGGATAACAACTATTTTGAGAATGCGCATGAGTTTCGCCAGCTTTATTCGTGCTTTGTTTGTTGTTTAGTCAATTATCTCATATGAATAAATCATTTGGATGTGGAAACGGCAGTCAGATGTTAAAAAAACCAAATGAATGTTTACATTTTTATATTTTCAGTGCTTCAATATTTGTTCTTGTGTTAATCATGATCATACGATGAAAAAAAAAACATATAACGATGAATATTGCACAAAGGATGTAATGGATTTCTTTTTGCTACTCTGCTTTTCAATCTGATCGATCCAAAAATCCTGGACAACTACAAAACTTTATGTCAACGTTAAAATTTAAACATTCGACACACTAATTGCTAGAAATTAAATCGGATAATTTCGATTACACAATCAACATTTCAAGATGTGCAGTGATAATTAAGGTTTGCCGTCCAGCTCTCAACGTTGCAATATGGACACACAAAAAGTGGAAATAATTCATATTCCGATCAATAAAAATGAAGTGAATATTGTTTAACATGAAATGTTAAATAGTGCAGTGTATCCGGCTGCATTCATTCATTCTAATACGATTAAAACTAATTGAATAACATTGTTCCATTCAATTATATGAGCCAATTCAATAGTGTGCACAAACAAGACCAAGTATGAATAACAAATATTGCAAATTGGAATTTGAAATGTATGCACGCATCCTGCATAGACATACGCTCATAGCGCACATAGCTCAACGTTGATGAGCATTAAACACATAACAAACATACATACACATACATGCGCGCGCGCGCGCTCACTTGCACACATTTTGCATTCGGTGCACATTTTGATGTCGATGCTGTTTCTTATATTACTTTTCTAGCCGGTAGCTAGCAAAGCGTCAAAATTGTGAAAACAATTTCAAAGTAGCCAAGAGAATGTACGTCGTTGAAAAAGACAGCGTATACCGTACACAGTGTGGGTTGGCCTAGGCAAAAGCTTTTGAATTCTGTTGACCAACTGCATTCAATTGAATTGGACCGGACCGAACCGAACTAAACATAAAATGCTCACTTGTTCCATAAGCAATTATATCGCCGTTGTGTGAATGTGTTCGTGCCGAACACCAATGACGGCATGATCGAGAAAGTGGCTAGCGAACAAAAGCTTTTCATTGGTGTTGTTATCCAAAGAAATAAACTTTAAACAAATAAAACCAAATGTTAACACAGTATCAACAAATTAGACTTTTTGATGCGAAATTCGATGAAATGTTACGTTGTGCGGCGTCGAGAGTTGCCGCTCCTGCTGCTGATAGAAATGGATAAAAAGTGATGAATTCGGTTTTGGTGGCACATAACTTTTTGGCAACACCATTTGAGCAGCAGCAACCATGATGGGAAAACAAAAACAATAAAACACGAAACCCAAAACGAGGCAAAGTAAACGAATGAACGAACGGGTGCATTGAATGCATGGCTATGGAATATGGATTTCAAGTGCATTCCGTAATTCTTCTTTCGGTTCTCCTTCGTCTTAATTATATTTGGCTTTTCCTTTAATTCGATTCAACGGCAAAATGTGAATTTAAATTCATTCAAAAAATGTTCCGGTATTAACGGATCAAACAGACATACGTACAACCACTGCTGGTGGTGGTGGTGTTGCCGTCGCCACCACCAGCACCACCACCACTAACAAAATACGTGCATATATGCATATATTCCAGCCAAGTTTTGCATGTGCAACTTGATAAACTGCTAAAAATTCTGTGTTTACGTTTGTGTTTGTTTGTTTATTTTGTGAAGTTGAATTGGCAATGCAACGCTGCATAACGAATGAAACGATAAGTTTGTACATAAAAATGCACGCGAATATCATAGGCAACCATATACACACATACATACAAACACACAAACAGTGGCAAGTCACGTTCAATACGCCAGATTCAGTGTTTACTATAGTATATTATCACTGCTGCTGATGCCGTCATACTCGCTGTATTTTTGCGTCAGCGGCTACCTTCTCAATTCAATTCGCTTGATAATTTCGACTTAATCGTCACAAACATTAAACAATTTAAAAAGTGGATGAATTCAAATGGACTTGAATCGTTGGTCAGACGTCAAGCCTCAGCTCGGTGACAACAACAACAACAACAATAAAAAACAGTCAAATAATGTCGATCATTTCGTAACTGTTTCTCAATAATGGCAATGCAAACACGTTTGAATGGGACCGAAACTTTATCATGGCAGGCCATTTGGCATGCACAATCAATGCCAGCCACCGAATGAGAGAGAGAAAGGAAAAAATCGCACACACAATGAAATAAATGCAAAAAGCTCTAATAAAATCAATCCGTTTATCAAATACGTACATTCACTCACGAGCCAAATGAAAATGGAATGGAATGGAATCGAAACGAATCGCATTGTTAGTACACGACGTTTGCGTCTAGTGGTGCTATTGCTGTTGATCGCCTCACTTCTCTCTCCGCTACCCCAAAAAAGTGTGTAAATGCCACAGTCTCGACTGATGAGCCGTCCAGCATTCACTTGAATAAGCAATTTCCGAATTTGATTATCCAATGCGAAATCACGATTTAATGTTTTTTTGCGTTTTAGTGATTCCGAAATTGCTTCGCTTAAACGGTATATGTATTCTCTGACAATAAGAATTCTCATTTGAATTTGCTTAAATTCAAATATGGATACGGAATGTCGGCTGTAATTGCTTTCGTTCATAAAATTCGATGTGATCGAGTATATACAATGTGACTACAATTCACTCTCTCTCTCTGTCACCATCTCTCTGTCTCTATGTCTGTCTCACTCAAGCCAAATACTTGTCCACTTTGGGCTGACTCAATTCTGAATCGTTTGAGCGAAAAATGAATAGTTTGCATTACTTTTCCGAAATGCTTTGTTGATTCGGTCATATTGACATTAAGGGTCAAACCAAAATCACTGACACTCTCTTAACACATGCACATGCTAACAATCTCCCAAAACGGAAAATGGTCACACGGAAGAATGAATCGAATTGTGGGCTTGGCTACATTGAGTAAATATTCGAGACAAACACATGCCTTCGGTTCATTTACCTCACGGCCGAAAGCTTGACAGTAAAAATAAATAAATATGCTTCAAGTGTTAATAATAATCGAAAATGTTCTTCTATCACACGCTTCACACGCTTCACACGCTTCACACGCTTCACACGCTTCACACGCTTCATATGCTCGTTTACTCCATTCGATTCTCTCTATGATGATTATTATCACTTACATTTGATAATATTTACAATAGTATTTGATCGAGGCCATTTTTCATCGGGTCAAACATAAAAATCGGTATATTTATTATTGGCCCTCCAGTCTAGCTGCTGCTGTCACTACTACTACTGCTGCTGCTGCTGTTGTTGCTGTATTTAATTTAATCCATGCTATTTACGCTGAGCGAACGCATTGCGTTCAACCATTCCCGTGTCATTGAATAAACAGACACACACACACACACACACACATTCAACGCTCAACATTTCAAGATATCTAAATAAGCTGATAGCGTTTTAATGGGGAACCCGATATAAATTATGGGGCAGGATGAGTTTAGATAGCATAATTGAACCCGTGAGCATAAAAAAGACTTATTAAACAATCGCCGAACAAAACGATACAAGAAAAAACTACCAAACAAAACACACGTTAAAAACGTAACACAGCAGGACGGTACCGTTCAAAACGAAACTCCGCTGTGCTACACATTACCGCTGTGGTACGTTTTGTTCGGCGATTATTTAATAAGTCGTTTTTATGCTCACGGGTTCAATTCAGGATTGAATGTACATTTTGGTGGTGGTGTGGATTTTTGGTTTTCGATTCGAATGAACTTTTTGTTTGTGTGCGTGCATGATTTTTCTTTCAGTCTCTGGCTCATTCCACCAGCGATGCAAAAATATATTTATAACGACGCGTGTGCAAATCTAGTGCCAAAGGTAAAATGTTGAACGGATGTGTATATATAACAGCGTTGGAGCATCGACGATAATTTTGATCGAAAATTAATCAGACAATCGAGAGGAATTTACACCGGCTGAAAATATGTTTGGTGCGAGGCGAAAAATTTAGTGTTAATGGTTGTTTATTTGCAGATGAGTAAACCATAATTTGGATTTAATGGCAAAATCATGGACAATCGACTTGTGAACCAAAAGCGTTTAATATTAATTAGCGGTTTCAAATGTCGGAAATACATTGTTCTGATTATACAAATACGTCGACCGCAACATTTTGTTGATGCATTTTCGTACACTAAATATAATTCACTAGGTTTGAATTCCTCCAGCGCAAATAGAGAGGGAAAGGGAAAGAGATACGAAATAGACGAAATTGCGAACGGATGGATGGAGGGAGGGAGAATGCGGGAGGTGGTTAGGCTAGGAATAGATAGCTTATTTTACAAAATTAATAAGCACCAACTAAACAAACAAGGTCATCAAAAATGATTTGAAAATAAGATCTAGCTCAAGAGGTAACACCGGCAACACATTTGTAAAATGCACTTCATAACATTTGCAAACAAAATTGGTTAATCTTGGTTTTATGTTTGCATTGAAATGTTGCGCACGATTCGTTGTGTGAGTGTTTGTGTGTGGGTTGGCGGCGGTTAAGCGCACGAATGTGACGAAGAGATGATGAACGAACGAACGAACGTAAGAGGAAAAGAAACAAAAACACCAACAACTCGGTCTAATTGTTTTGTGGCCACTTGCAGTTGCAATATAAATAATTTGGTTGTTTGTCTTGATCATGAGTGCCAGATGAAATTTTCCCTGCAAAAATCCAATTTGCATTTGTTAAAATGTAAATAAAAACCAAAATTTTCCGCAAATTATTCTGGATGCCTGACACTTTTTCACTATCTCTCTCTCTCTGTCTCTTCCTCTTAGTTCGTTAGCGAATGAGAGAAATATAACCGCGTGTATCGCTAATGCGCCAGACCGGATAATTTTCGTGTATGTTTTGGCGCATTTTGCATACACGCTTCAGAATATAGCAGCGACATTGATAGAAAACATTTGTACAAAGTATTCATTTGGAAGCCGCAAACGTACGTCATGAACGTTCTATCTCTCTATAACTCTATCTCATTCACTCCGCTTGTGTATGTGTGTTAATTCCATTTTGCAAGCAAATGAATTCAAGTTGTTATTCTTTATGCGATTCGGCAGACGACGAGATAGAGTGAGCAAAGTAAACGAGCAAACGAATGAAATGAGTGCAGCGATTGGGAGAGGAATAGGAAAAAAAAGCTCGCATTCATTACGTTTTGTAATGTCACATAAATGACTAAGAGACGTAACGCATTCAGGAACAATGCCGACAGTGGCACACGATGAATAATAGGAAATCTCCAACAGGCAAAACATGCTCGAAACAACTTTCCGTTAACTATGCAGTTTAAGTTGATTCAGTATCGTCGAAATCTGACATCCGCATATTAGCGTGGCATTTAAGCAATTGTTGAGAGAATTGCAAACATACATGGAACAGAAAAAATGTACGAATTGAGCGATCGAAGAGAGAGAGAGAGAGAGAGAGAGAGAGAGGGAAAGAGAGGGCAAGGGAAATAACAACGAATTTTTAGTAAAAATTGCAATCAAAATGGACATAGAACAGTGAATATAATTTGAAAATATGTGTATGCACTTTGCTTCATGATAGTAATAACATTTGGTGGAGAGAGAGAGCGAACGAAAGGGTTGGTTCGGTGCACTTTCTCTCGGGACCCATTTGTTCCACAATTCGCATCGCTTTTTAGTGGTGTGACGGAATGCAATAGTTATAGTATACACTTCTCTCTCTATTACTACTCATTCTTCTTCTTCTTCTTCTTGAACAGACGTACACATAATTACAATTTCTGAATAATGATAATTGTCGTACGATTCGTACCAAAAACGAATGCACTTGCCATATTTGCGTACATTTGCACACTTTATGCGCCATTTTATTCAAATGATTTGGAATGCGAAGAGCCGAAACAAACTTTATACAAATGTGACATAAATGTGTCTTTAGACAATCTATTGGTCGCATCCGTTGAACACAATTTACCAATTATTTCTTGCCCAATTGTTCGTTTTCCTTTCCCTCTTCCAATTCACCAAAGACAATACATACACAATCAGACGAATTATGTCTGCAATGCGAGTGAAAATACACACAATAGAAGAAAAAGAAGAAAAAAAAAAGAACAGAAAAAAGCAACCCGACTGACTGCAATCAAAATGGAGAGGGAAATTGCTTCAGATAGGTGAATGAGTCCATGCAACCATGATAATGATGTTTGCTGTTGTTGTTATTGCGAAAATCCTGCAGTTTTCATAAACAACCAACGACGAATCGCCTCGAACTTATTGATCCAACATTTTATAGTACACGTTCTGGGGTGTTGAGGTGGAGGGACGAACAAACGGACGCAAGTAGTTTCATTAATCATTTGTCAGATTGGCAGCGGTACATTCATTACATCCATTAACGCATTTACGTCGGTTTTTTTTCTTCTTTTCTTCATCTTATTTCTTCTCTGTCGAATGGCCACAGAAGTGTAACTAGTTGAGTTTGCAATCTTACCGCTTTCATTCTTTTTCGATTTACGTGCGATTAATTCAATTTGTCTATAAATGTAGTATGTTTCTCTTATTTTACCATTTTTTTTTTGTGTGAGTGTGTATATAAATTGTACATCACAACCGAGAGAACGTGAAGAAAAAAAAAGAAGGGAAATAAGCAGCTCTAACCGAACGATGCCACATATAATATAAGCATGGTTTTCACTATTGCACACTTTTCTACATTGGGTTCACAATTGTATGCATTTTGGTCGATGTAATTCCTTGAGGATAGTTTATGTGTGTAATTAAACCGCAGACGTAACAAAGTATTTTTATTTCTTTTGCGGTCGACAGCGATAAATATTTACCATTGAGATTGGGAGAAAGCCACACGCTAGCCAAGAAACTACACAGAATTGAAATAAGCTATCATTTTTATATATTTCAATTTGCCACCGAGCGCAATGAGTGATATTGTTCATTCTTTCAACATTCATCCTTCAAATGCAACATTTGGTGAAAAGCACAGCTATATTGTATATCTTGTGTATGGTGGTTTCGGTTGAATGCATGGATTTTGGGTGGATTTTCATCGTTATACTTATTTTTTTTCCTTTTCTTCTTCTTCTTCTTCTCCTAAATTATTCCTTTTCTGCCGTTGGTCCAACTGTATTGGTTTGTGTATATGGTTTCCAGACGAACAGATCATGTTATGAGCTGATGTCAGCAGCACTAACAGACATCAGCTGCTGACGAGTATGCGTTGCGTTGTTTTAACGCATTTACAGTGTTGAATCGAAATGGCGAGTAAACTAACCATTGGTAAGATTGAACATTCCGATGGTGAAAGGGAAACGTTCAATTCAAAAATAGAATGTGTATCGATAATTGAACGTTTCCCTTTCACTGAAAGAAATCTGAATTTTGCACTGCAAATGCGTTAAAACAACGCAACGCATACTCTTCAGCAGCTGTTATTAGCAGCTGATGTCAGTTAGTGTTGCTGACATCAGCTCATAAGACGCTCTGCAGACGAGAAAAGGCAAATGTCGTTTATTGTTATACATTCCTCTTGGCTGACGCAGACAAACAAATTACAATCTATTGGTCAATAGGCCATACACAAATTTACATCAAAACTTGGCTGAAACGATTCCTTGGCTACAAAAGTGCCGTCAGCGTCGTCGTCTTAGTCCACCAACAAACAGATTGGTTTGGTTGTAAATCATCAAAAGGAGCTGGTTAACTGCATGAAAGGAACATGTTAATAGTTATCTCATTTTAGTCATTATTTACATTAAATTTGAATTTGTCTATGAATTATATGTGTTTATTCACACAAAGTTGTGTTCGGCTTGTGCCTAATTCAGTCGTATTCTAGACTGGCAACAGCTTCATATTCAGCACAATTCCCTTAATATTCCAATAAATTGTATTAACTTCGTCCGAAATCACATGCGCTTGCACAATGTACAGCATTTATGTATTTTGTGCTATGCTATGCGGAGCTATTACATCGTGTGAGTGAGTGAGCGAGTGAGTGTGTGTGTAATTTTTTGTATGTTGCCCAGTTTGTTTGTATTGTATTTGGTTCATGTCTCTATGAATCAACTATACATTGCACACTGTATGTATGCACAGAATTTCAGTGTTTGCTTTCATATAATATGAATGTAGTCAGAACTTAACTCGATCAGACAAAATAATAACCTAGAGCCAGAAAAGGGCAATAAGGAGAAAAACATCTTGTGGCAAGCATATGAAAATTCTAAGCAAAAGACATTCTCTCGTTCACTCGTTTGCTCCGGCTATGTATACGTACACCGGCTTGTGTACGTAACGGTAAAGCGCTAAAATTATTGCGTATTCATGTTTGCGAACGGAGAAGCAGCAAAATAAAAAAAAACCCGAGCAGCGTGATGAAAATTCAAAATGCATCTGTAATCTCATTGTGCAATTTACGGGCGAACTCCACACGATTGTGACTTTTCCGTACGGGCAGACTTAAAAATAAAATTGGGAAAATTGCAGTTGCCTGTTTTTTTTCTCGTTCTACTCCAATCCCTTTCTCTCTCTCTCTCTCTCTCTCTCTCTCTCTCTCTCTCTCTCTCTCTCTCTCTCGTTCCTGAAAATTTGCCTGGAAAGTTTGTCATGATCTCGTTAGTTTAATTGCAACTTTTAGTCGATTTGCCGACGAGTGCAAGTTGCATCGTTGTACCGGCAAAACGGACAAGCGTCCGTGTGCATGTGTGTTAGTAATAGCGCTTAGATAGGTAAAGCAAACTTTATAATTCCAAGCGCATTTAATTCACTGGAGTAGCAAGCGTACTAAAGTGAGAATTCACTATTTTAAGAGCGTGATAGAGAGAAGAAAGGAAAGGGCTTTGACTTGGTGAGCATGAAAACGTCATTTGCGATTACAAGCATATATAAATAAACCATTCCTCCTCCATACATCCGTTAGACGTTATCAATGTGAGCGGCGGCGGTGGTCGCTCACACGAACAGAGCGCGCAACTGGCACCAGATTACGTAAGCGTTGCTCATTTCATATGCAATTCCAAATGTTTTGATGTTGTTACCTTGGCTGCAGTACCATACACTCACTTGCTTCCATAACACATTCTTTTTGTTCTTTTCCGACCGACGCTTGCTATCGTGCTCTGTTTCTCTCTCTTCCACTCTCTCTTCAGCCCTGGCTCTGGTACCGGTTCTCTTGTTCGATAAGCAAGTGTAAGTGTCAGTGTTTTTGTGATCCATACCGTGAGCCATTGCCGTTTCACATGCTCTCGTTCATACCCGACTTTCATATCTATTTTATATGGTAGTTTATTTTATTCATATAATCATAACAATAAAACAAAGTAGAAAAAAAACCAGACGAGCGCTGGAGCGAGAGCGAGAGCGAGAGAGAGTGAGAAGAAATAAGTGAATAAAACTTGAGCACGAAAATTGCTATTGGTGATTGAAAAAATGGAGCGGAAAGGAAAGAACATCGAACAGGAAATATAAATAAGAGCCAGGTGAATGTATGAAAGCATCAAACAATATAATCACAAAGTTCGTTTCAACATCTAACACAAAGAATAAGAATGCAACTAAATGCAATAAAGTTTCGTTTAAAGCGGCAGAAGAAAGCGTCGCAACAAAAATGGGGCCAAAGCTGTATATGTGTGGATTCACGGATGTGGATGTAGGTTTTGTTGTGTAGCAGAGAGAATGCCAAAACGAGAGCGAACGAGCGAGAGGCAGAGGGATTTCAAATTCACAAAATCCCCGTCAACATTGCCGAAAATGTCCATTCACACATATGCTTTTGCGGCACTCGGCATGAACTGGCTGCAAAAACCGAACAAAACTATTGGAGGTATTTCTTGTTTGAAAGAACATGGGCATTGTAAGGGTGACCAAAAGAAGTGTGGCCACTATGAGACCACGGGCCGAGGTGTGTATATGCGGGCTTACGCGTGTAAGAGTTTCCGCAAATAATTTATGACTTTCGGCATTTCGCTTGTCTTTTTAATAAAACAATCCCTTTTGTTTTCCTCTTAATCTGACAAAGCGCTCCACTATGAAATATTATTGCTCGTTTTTCGCTGTGCAAAGCGCATTTTCTCTCTCTCTCTCCCTCCTTCTCTTTCTATCTTTTCTTCTCAACTATTTTTCTCGTTTTACATGTGTAGCACAGACCGCGTCCACTTTCGACTGTGCCGATCGCACAACGATCAAATTGCCCATGAACCATCATAATCTATGAATTTCATAAACGATAAATTGAATGCACGCACCGCCTATGGTTATGCCTTTGCCGAAAATTCGTTTGCCCAACTTCCCATTGGCGCTTCGCATCAATCAGCCCAAATTCACGGTGAATGCATTTTAAATTATGGAAACATTTCCCAGAATTTCCATTATCTAATTGGCTATTCACAAATGCAGAAAAAAAAGAGAAGGAAACAGTTTGGTAAAAACCACTTCGCCAACACTGGATAATACCAAATTTAATGAGTTTTGATTTTTTTTTATTCGTTCGCAAGAAAGTACAGCAAAATAGAAAAATTCCAACACTCTTCCTCACACACACACACACACACACACAAACACATAGAAAATCATTCGAACGAAGCACAAGCTTTTAGCTGAAAGCCTTTACAATCAAAGTGAAAAGTGCAAAACTTTTTTTTTTCATCCAAAAAGGGTTTCCCAACCAAGAACGATGTGGGAGGATGGGAGAGAAAGAAATAACAGACAGAGAGTAGGCACTTTGTGGAAAACGACGGCGCAGCCATAGATGCAGCATCTATAGATGTTGTGGCGGCCGTAGTGAGCATTATTTTATCACATAATGGGAATCATACAGAGCATAACTTGTTGGCATTTCCTATCAATGGCACCAAGAGAGAAGAAAAAACAGCGCACACACACGAAAAACTTATAAAACATTTTCTAATAAGTTTTCTTCAGTTGGCTTTGTTGTTGTGCAGTAAATAAAAATTTATTACTTTTGAATTTTCTGTAAAGGTTAGCAGAGCATCTTTTGACTTTTTTCCATTGAGTTTTCATAATACTTCTTATTTCTCTACATTTTTGGTTGTTGTTGTTGCGCCGTTGTTGATTTTGTTTCCGTTATTTCGCTGCATCGTACGGTTTATCCTGTTTTCTTTATATGAAATTAAATATATTTTCGGCCAGCTTACGGCTTTTGGTACATTCCAGAATTTTAGAATACCAAGACTTGAATGTTTACAGCATCTGCATGCATTTTTTACAGCAACACCGGAGTGAATGTTGCTGTTTTTTTCGCCGGTGAACACTGTCATTTTCGAAATGTATGCGGAAGGTAGAAACACACAAACACACATACAATGCATCGCCAAATATTGTTGAGCCTTGCGATGGGGCAGTACTATAGATATAGAAACTGGATTGTGGATCAATGAATTTCATACATTTGTAAGTGATTCACGCCAATTCTTGTGATACCATCACTTGACTTAGTGATTATTTAGTGAATTCAGAAACTTTTTTTCCTTTGCCACGTTTGTTTTTTGTTCGATGCCAAAAATATATTCGACGAAAAAAAGCCAATGGAAAAAAGACGTGAGTTTTCTCGTTTCGTTTTTTGTGAATTTCATAGAGTGACTTTGCCACTTTAGCCGACAAAACCTCATCTATTTTTAATGATGGAAATCGCTAGGGCACAAAAATGCCAATATCCTTGCGGAGCACAGCTAATGCAGTAGTTTGCCAATGCAATAAATGTATTCGCATTTTTTTTGTCGAACGAAAAAGAAGTAATTGCAACGAATTTAGTGTGTGTTGTGCGGATTTTGAGTGCGAATGGCAAATATCAAAAGATATTCTTCTGTTTTTGTTGTGAATTGCACAATGTTTCTTCGCCGATATGACTGTGATGTAAGTTTGCGATGTACTACGGTTTGAGCGCGTACTCGATGCACATACGCACAACACACATATTTCCGCTTATCACAAATATTCCAAGCATTTTTGGTGCATTTCGGACAGATCAACGACAATGACATTTCAAATGAAAAATAGAATCACAAGTGGAATAAACCGATAAATTGTATGGGAAAAAATCGCTTGGATGCACCACTGGCTGTATAAAGTACAATGATAGAGAGAGAGAGAGAGAATAAGAGAGAGAGAGAGAGGAGGGAGAGATAAAGAGAGACAAACCAAGCAAGTAACCGACCAAAGACCAAAGAACCGGGGCGTAAGAGAAATAGCGAAATGGAACAAATACCAAAAAAGGGCACACATCACTTAAGAAACAACATCCTCACACTCAATCACATGCATACAAACAGAGAGAGAGAGAAAGATAGAGAGAAGCACAAAGCAATTCGCACAGAGAAATGAGATGAAAATAATAGAGCGAACGAAGACGAGTCGAGAAAAAAGATAGTTGCTTTTGTTCTACACCGATCGTCGTCATTCGTTTTGCATTTTATTTGTATGTTCATTTCCACAGAGATCAAACACTTTATACACCACCGCATACATTTGCTGCATAATTTTTTTACTATTGTTGTGTGTAAGAGCAAATGAGAGAGCAAGCGATAGAGAGAAAGTGAGAAGAACAAATTCTCATTTCGCGTTTATTCCGACAAATACTTTCTGCACATTTGCAGCAACGCCAAGCGAATAAACGAATGCCATTTGGGTACACTTTTCCGAATAAAGCGCGATACACACACAGATAGATACACATACACATACACATATGTGCTGGTGCAAGTCTCTCACGAACAACCAAAATGAATGAACGAAAAGGAAGAATGGAAAGAGAAAAGAAGAAGGTGGCAAGCTTGAATGAGAAAGCAAGAACGAAATGGTAGAAAAACTGAAACAAACACACAAATAGAACCTCTATGGTTTGGAACTTACTTGAATCTGATGTAGCTGGGGCATGCCCAGGATATGGCAATTCTCCAGTGACATCCAACTAGTTAACATATTTTTCATTTTATCTCTCGGTCTCTCTCAGTGTGTGTGTGTGTGTGTGTGTGTGTGTCTTGTTTCTTTCATTGCTTCTGTATTATGAAATGCAAAGCTGCAAGATATACGACGATATGTACGAAATTAAGAAGCGTATCGTCAAGGTAGTTGAAAGCTAACGCAATACCAATAGAAACAAGAAATTAGAAGAAAAACTTTCGAAATAGAATTCATGAAAATATTTGTGATGAAGCGCTCTTTTTTTCTCGATTTTTTTTTTCTTCATATTTTTCCGTTTTTTCTATATTCTCCTTCTTCAATTGGAACTAATGCCAATTCAAGTCCATTTAAACGCGACCAATGGCCGAAATGTGACACATTGACCTTTTGGGAATTTGACGACGAATGACGTCAACAATCATATCAAATTATTTTCATTTTAGAGAAAATGCTTATGGACCTCCCCAAATGGTGAGGTGATGACTAGCATCAAATGCATTCGATATTAACTTCACCATTTTTTTTCCATCGTTCAATTTAGTTTGACTGATTAAAGAAAATCGTCCGACAATGATCATTACGGATTCAACGTCATATCATATTGCATACATTTTGGTTTGATACACACATCGTCAAAAAACACATATGCCATGCCATGCAATACAGTTCATCTAGCGTTTGCCTTCTAGGGGCGGTGGTTTTCATAACTTGTCCCAGTCAAATTCAACGAACTGGACTGTCTGAAACCATTTAGTATGTCGTGATGATTTTACTGGTGACTCTCTCTCTCTCTCTCATCCACCGGTTTCATCATCTGGACTACACTAGATATTATGATGCATAATTGATCACATTGCCTTGTTGAGTCGCAATTTTACTGTTGATAATTCTATGTCGTATTTTTGGTGAATATAATTTAGTATCCACAATTTTGGGAGCGAAAGACAAACGAAAAGTAAAAAAAACGCGGCGAAAAGGCAAAGTAAACAGAACGTGATATTTGTCGCTCGATACATTCGGAATCGTGTGATTTCGTGCAATGGGGCATCGATGTCAATGAGTCAAAAGCACTTTAAGATTTCACCAGAATGCATACCATCTAAACATTGCATGGTTAATAGAATTTTCCCTCCACTTCCTTTTTTGTTCGGTTCAATGCTTTCCATCGAACAATTTTCCACGTCAATTTAATGGCAGAATATTTAACCAGCGAAAGAAAAAAAAACGTTATGTAGCGACATCGAAACGGGTACGTTCGCAACGAATTATCAAAATGTCATTTATTTTTAGCTGCGAATAGCTTAGCGTTGGACAGTTATTTTAAGTACTCAAAGAAGAGAGTGAGAGAGTTAGATTGTAGGAGAGTAAAAGAGAAAGAATGTATGCTGATTTGTGACATGTGATGCACTAACTGCAAAACTAGCGTAAATGTCAACAAGATTCGGTCTTTCAATCGTCAAAAGGTTACAATTTTGTACGCTTGCAACGAGAGAAATGATTCATTTCGTCGGATTTTTTTTTCTATTTGCCCAACGAATTGATTTTCATTTTGTTATTTCAATTCAACGCTCTTTCTATCTCTGCGTTTTTTTTTCAATTGCACGATCTAAGCATTGTATTGAAATCTGAACATGCCAAATCAATATTTCAGTCCATGGATTTCGAAAGCGTTTTCATTTATGTACGGATGCTGCCCCAATTTATAGTTTAAATAAATTTTGGAAAAGCTTTTTAAATTGAATAATTTTTGTGTATTTCCAGATCGACTACGAAGTGCATATGAGACAACGCTTGAGAATCCAGCTGCAGTGCACACATAAAATTCGGGGATTAAAATTATTGTCAAGTGTATTTAACGTCGGATAAAGAGAGAGAGAGAGAGAGGAAAAAAAAACATAGGGAAAAGAACAAACAAACAAAACATTCAAAATGTTAATGTTGAACACATTGAAAATAGTGCTAATTGCATTGAACATTCTACCATATCGTGTAACCCACAGAAAAGTGTTATTTTTAGCTTATTTGATCACATTAGTTTCACATGGTAAGTAAAATTTTCTCTCCGTCTATAACCCGTACACAGCAAAGCTCTGAACTTTGCATTTGATGTGTCATATTTAGCGATTAAGTATATTTTTTCTTTCAAGGTGCTGTTTACAATGCAAATAATCGTATATCGAGTTGTTAAAAAGTCATTAACATCCACATGAACGAGAAAAAGATAAATGCGTTTCGCTCGATATGTTACAATCTCATAAAATGCCAAAGAGGAGTTAGATATTTGCAAAACCAGAGATATATGTTTATTCTCTTTTTTTGGGGTCGATGTGTTATAACATGCAGTTTTAATCTGATGTCATTAATGTGCTTTCAAGTGTTGTCGCTTGAATTGTAGAATATTTGGAGAGACATGGAAAAGCATAGTATGTTATATGTATGTTGTGGCAAGGGGTGTAAGTGTAAAAGCAGGTGGTACAGTGAAAAGAGGTAGCACAGCCATACCCCGAATATCAAACTGATACAGCAATATGATTTAGCACTTTGAAAGGGGAATCGTACAAATTAGTACACGGCCAATGTTTGATTAAACTCAACGAACGCGCGAAGAGTTCATGTGTATGTGTATGTATTTGTGTGTGTGTGTGTGTCTGTGGATTTTTAATATCAAAACTTTGTTTGATGGCGCATGCTGCATGCACGCTGATGGTGTTCACGCCAAGTGATAATTAAAGCCACAGGTGAATTTTAAAATGGTTTCATTCGTCGGTTTCAATTGTTTTGATTCGGTTTTTCTTCGTATTAATTTTCTTGATAAAATGTGCGTGCACAAGGATTTCAGTGTAGTAAACAGTTACATGTTGAACATGAAAGTAATCTAGTAATTAAAATAAAGCCATCAAACGAATGGGGTTTCCACGAAATATTCAACCAGAATTGGTTTTATTGAGCATAAAAAGTGGGTCCTCAAACAACACAAACATGTACAACATACACATACACATCATTTGTTTGGTGTTTCGATGGCAAACATTTATCAATTAAATGCAGTTGCTGATGTACGAACGCGAAATTTAGAGAGAGAGAGAGAGAGACAGCGAGAGAGAGAGGAATAGAGAGACTCCACAGTACACATTTTACCACTCAATTACATATTTGATTGATTTGCTTTTGATGGCCCTTGATCAATGTCTAAACAGGGCACTTTGCGGCTGGCACACCTGTTCTCGTCCGGTGTGTCTCCTCTTCGACTAATGGCAACTTTGTCAACAAACTAAACGCACTATCGCGCTCATTCATTTTTCATGCTGTGTATCATGTGTGTGTGTGCCGGCGGCACACAACAACAGCGCTACTTGTACGCACATATGTGCACTGCAACACATACACATTATCAAATGTCATTTCCACTATTTCTCGATACATGAAGGAATGGAACAAAAAAAAACGTATGCGTTCCATTTACAATATTGTTGACATCAAATATTCATGTCATTGACATGATGGCACCATTTCAATTCCATACGAAATGCACGCAAATCCACTGGTCGCACCAGCCAACCAAGACGCTTTCACCATATCCATTTGAAAACTAAATCCATAAATCTATATAGAAAAGTTGCTTTAAATACATGAATCAAATACGTCGTAGTCTATTTCACTCACATCAAATAGTTAACATTTTGGTTGGAACATTTTTAAATACGGTGTGAATAGTTCATTCAGTGGTTGAAGTGCAATTTTACACTGATTTCAACAGTGAATAGTGTTTGTACGCGCAGCGCAATAGTAAAGGTGACATACGAAACACACATTGGCAGTTGATAAATAAGTAATAAGCATACTTGTTTATCCTAATGGCAAAACAAAAGTGACGTCAAACGACGACATCAACCAATTTAATGTACATATAGTGTAACCCTCATTGCTATTTGGCTTAATTTCTATTGAAAATGAATGCAGAAACGTTTCCACCTTCGATGGCATGTATCTCTTTTTCAACCCTTTTTCCACATAAATTCGCCCCAAATTCTAAGCAGACGACGTAGATATCTGTCGAGTGAAGAGTGAAAAGCGAACTCAAATTCCATAGTTTAAAATCCGTCTCTTATGGTAAAACTCACGTTAGAGAGCTAGAGATACACATTATGAGAACATATACCGGATTAAATACAATTCTTTTGTAATTTCAACAGCTCTGGGGATAGATTTGCAGTCTATCGTTAATTCATACGCTGAAAATGAGCGGCATTTCATGGTGGTATAGGCATTCAGAATGGTGACACCATTTAAATCAATTTTTTAACACAGTCTTTAGCATGCAGCAGATCGTATAAAAACTGATGCGCTTTCTCTCTAACCCTCTTTACCTCCATTCCTGTCTCTTTTCCATCTCAACAAAAAAAAAGAGCAATGTTTGTTGACTGTGATCCCTGGTCGCCTCACGCACATACAGACAAATGAGCAAAGCATCATACATAATGTATGATATCCATCCGTCCATAAAGTGAACTTTTCCTTCCACACTTTCATATATTTTACATTTTGATGCTGATACGAAATGCGGATTAGCGCGACTGGCTTTTTTTGTTGTTGCTACCACTGTTGGCGCTGCTGTTGATGTGATTCTTTCGCTTTATCACGATGCTCATTCTGATTATTGTCACTCAGTTTGAAATGTACGCGCGTTCGATGCGTCTATTTATATGACCAAAAACAATGAACGAAAATGAACACAAAACACCAAATAAAAAGCATCGAAACCCGATGGGAAATAATTCCTACCACCAAAGAAACCGAACACACACACACACAACAAAATAAGAGAGAGAGAGAGAGAGAGAGAGAGAGAGAGAGAGAGAGAGAGCAGATAAAAAGATTTCCAGTTAAATAAGAATGAAAACCGCTTTAATGCGCAACGAACCATTGTTGTCGCCCTCAGAATTGGAATGAAATCGGTAGTCTCAGATCATTTATACTTACATTTATACATTGAAAGTCTCATACATGCATAATTTTTTGTTTTGATATGACGCTGGCATTGGATGTGTGTGTGTGTGTGTGTGTGACGGTGAAACCAAGCGTCCCAATGATACTCACTTGGTTTCACCACGCATTATGTGTGTGTGATCATGAGTCGGAATTGAAACGGCGGTGACTGTTACACACACCATCACCATCACCATCAACACGCAGAACTTTAGTCAACATTCCCATGAATAATTTTGCCTAATGTAATTTTGGCAAACAATTCCAAGACAACACATACAAACGGATTGGATTTTACATATTATTGCTTTTACCA
Organism: Sitodiplosis mosellana; assembly: GCF_009176505.1. Taxonomy (NCBI): domain Eukaryota; kingdom Metazoa; phylum Arthropoda; class Insecta; order Diptera; family Cecidomyiidae; genus Sitodiplosis; species Sitodiplosis mosellana. Next base: position 13,819,086 of record NW_022601467.1, on the reverse strand, counting down.
CATTTTTTTCGACTTCTTTCTCACTTTGTCACCCAAGAGAATGGGCATTTGGTGTGAGTTTGTGTGTGTGTGTATGTGTATGTTTGGTGTCTGCCCGTGTGCATTTGAGGCAAATTTACTGCAAATAAACGTGAACGTCATGAATCACAAATGCGCATAGGCGCGTGTGTAAAAAATGAGTAAAGTTGTCGTAAAATCGAATTTTATGCGGGCAAAGGTTATGGCTATGTACTCTGTGTATATGCATATTCTCGCGTAATTTGCATCGTCATCTGAAGAGCGACCGTGTGTGGCGCAGTGCGAACGCCTAAAAAGCACACAAACTCATATACACAGTCGAAGACTTAATATTTTATTTGCCTTCTGCTCTTCTAGTTAAATGGCACAGCATAAACTGTTGGGTTCAACAAAAGTTGCATGCCAGAATGATCTTTTAATTAAGTTAAACGAAGAAGAAGAAAAAACGTATCGTATGCGAACGGAAGATAATTTACGCCACAATCTTCTAAAATATATAATGGATTCTGCCGTTCGTCATTTGTCGACCATTTCACACTTATTAACATAGACGACTCACTTTTGATTTTACCAAAGACACGAGACCGAAGCGTGGTGCGTTTTTTCGTTCAATGCTTTTTTCGTGTTCGAGAGAGAGAGAGTGCGAGAACCGAGTTTCCAATACCAAACCGAAGTGAAACTTTTTTTTCCTCTTGTCTCTTCTGGAATCGGGCACACTGTCGCTCGCTTTTGTTTACTGCGAAAAATTGTCGCAACAATAACAGTAGTAAAAAAAAATCTCTAGGGTGTGCGGAAGTGTGCCTATTTTATTTATTTTTGTGATTGTACAAGATTTCGTTAAACTTTTTTTCTGTGTCGTCTTCTGCTTCTTCTTCTGTTTCTGTTCTTGTCGTGAGTAGAGAGAGAAAGAGAGAGCAGAAGAAAAAAAAACACTTTATTGTTTTGTTCACTTGATTCGTTTCCATTTCTTCCATCGCTATCATCTTCATCATCATTACTTTTATTATCCATTCTCTTCGTGGAAACAATAATATCGACAACTGTGAAATATTAAATTTCTTCTGGCCAATTTAAAATTAAAACACCGAGGAGAAAAAAAAGGAATGAAGCCAAACAACCGAATGGACGTCGACATCACAATAAGAATGGCAATTTAACAATACCAAATTGAAATCCCTTTTTTCCCTCTTCACTTTTAATTCGAGCAAGCGTGCGCGCGTCTAGAATGATGACCGAGCCAAAAGAAAGAAGAAAAAAAAACAACAAAAAGTGGAAAGACGGCAGAGGGGACGCACATAAAATTTCTTAAAAATGGTCGCAACTTTTTTTTCCTTTTCTGCCATTTGAATCCATACATTCAGTCATGTCTGTTGGTTAGTAGCCGACATTTGTTTAATCATAGTTATTTTTATTCGGTCTTTTTTTCTCTCTCTATGTTGCTCATTTGGACTGGCTTTGCCGAAGCATCAACCAAAGTTTACGTTCACGAGGTGTCAGTGAAATTAATGAAATGAATTGCTTAGGAAGTTTTCGTTTGAAAGAAAGAGAGAAGCGAGCTGAGCATACGGGATTGCAATCAAATGCCTTATCCTTGAATAATTAAATATTTTATGCCGAAATTATTTCCCTTGAGGCTATTATGTCTGGAGTAAATCTGCTTTCTTTTGCCTATTTATGTGTGCATATATCGACCGACCGCTTTGGCCAGTACACGCGCGCGCACACGCGTCCCCATGTATACTAGAGAAATAAACACCAAACATACATTTACGTCGATGCTAAGCGCCATTCTCTTGGTTTTAACAATTCTCGTGGTTGCAATAGATTTTGCCATTTGCGTAGAAATGTGTGACACAAAATGCATGCAAACAAAACATATACACATGCCCTATGAAATGTGTCTTTTGAATGTGTCGCATGCATTCATGTCCAGCAATGCAATCTACAACTAGAAATGAAATGCACAGCACATTCGATGGAGTAATGTACATGGAAAAAATAACTTTCAGCGTTCTTTGGCCCCGAACCGAGTGACTCATAAATTTTACATTTAGACAACTATTTTGTGTGCAAGTTTGCTAAAAGCATTTCTGTATGTTTGTGAAAAGCAACAAATGCTTGTTTTCATTTTGGAAGAAAAAAGTTCTGTTGGAATAGTTTTTCTTCATCCCTGTCGATATAGGCATATATTAATGAAGTTATTTAAAGAAGCTTTAATACTCCTTGCCTCGTCAGTCAATGGGAAAGCTGCTAGCGTGCACAAAAAATCAAACGACTTCATTAAATTATAAATAGTTCATCAACAAAGGCAAACAAAAAGTTTGAACGTACTGCAAACTGAAAAAAAAAACACAGAAATTGTGAATCGATCGTTTCAATTGAATTTAGCATTCTCGCTTTTGTCACACGGCAGAAACGTGGCATACACATACGCAAACACTAACACACGTGTCTGCATCGTGAGCATTCCCGTGCACAATATCCGAAAATAATTCATCTTTTATCATCATTTTCGGCGGAAGCCCAACAATCAAAAAGCGAAAATACACACATTCATCGGCATCCATTTCTCTTGTTCAGTGCACAATCGTTAATATTTCTGTCGCTTTCGTTTTATATACATTTTCATTAATTCAGTCATCGGATGGCTTAGTTCGAGAATGTGGAAATGACAGAGCGTATGAGATAGGGAGAAAGAGGGAGAGAGAGAGAAAGAGAGAGGCAGGGTAAAAAGAAACGTTCCAATTTACTGGCCACACAAACACATATACATACCGACACACCACACCGCCAAAACTAGATGGCGAAATGAAGATGAAATGCGAACGCATAAAAAGAAAAATGTGCACAAACAAAGCTGAAAAATAAAACCGAAAATAAAAGATGAGACACGATAGATAAAGAATATGGCACGAGAGAATGGGGTTGAGAAACGAGTGAGTAAGTGATATAACAATCAAACAAAATGTATCATTCTACATCATCGCCGTGCACAAAGCCGAAGCCGAAGTACAATGCTCAAGCATACACAAACTCATTCACTCAACTCGACTCAACTCAACTCAGCTCAGTTCAGCTCTGCTCACATACACATATAACAGCATACATAGCGAGTTTCTTCGTGCCGCATACATGCCTTGCTCCTTTGACTCCGTTGTAAAAGATACTCGTAATTGTAATAAATAGCATGAATGTGACTTGAAGATTGAGCTGTTGCTTGCTCTCTTGCTTGATTCTGTAGTTTTGTTTGCTGTATGCTGCTTTCATCATGTTTCTTAGCATCCTGCACCAAAGTCACTGCCATTGTTGCTCTCGTTCGCTCTCTCTCTCACTCTCAACACTCTCTCCGTGTGTGCAAACGTATTTTCAAATTGCCATGTGGAGGTCCGGTAAAAATGGCATTGCTTATGGCAAAAGGCGAGGAAAACAAACCAACACACAATATAACCGGCCTGAACTTACCCGCCTCTGCTCGTTTGCTCTCACTTGAACAATTGCTCGTACCAGCAACAACAACAACAACAACAACAACAACAAACTATACAACTTGATGCTTGTATGACGATAGAGTTGCGGAAAAACGAAAACTCTCAAACCCCATCATTTAAAAAATATGCTCAAATCGATTACACTACACTTTTATATTTTCACACCCGTTTCACTTTGTTTTTGTTGTTATTGTTGTTCTCTTGTTTGCCGACAAAACTTACCGTCAAACTCGTTTCTTCACAATTCCTTGACCTTAAACAGCTACTCATGAATACACACCCATTGTCTTTTTTTTTGTCGCTCATCAATTTGTGGCATCCAAGTCGAATGACACCGAAAAATGGTGAAATTGATGATGTGCCAAAAACTGAATGAGAAACTTTAAATTATTCAACAAACGTTGACCAATCGATATGCATTGTAATCAATTTTTGATCATCGAAACTTAACATTTCCATCGTGTAAAATTGACACTGTCAATTATGGCCGTGGTTTTTCGATTTTGTTTTTGACTTTACCCTCCGAAAAAATTCAGTACACTAAAAATGGTTCACATCTCAATCGATCCATCGATAAAATTCAATTTGAAATTAATCAGTTTCGAAGTGTGTATGGACGAGAAATATTTTGTTTGTGTGTGAATAAGTCACTCTGCAGGATTGTACAAACATTTCGATCAATGGCCGTGGCAAAGTTATTAAAATAGCATCTAGAATTTAGAAAACGGATACATATCATACATGCCATTTTTAATGGTCACATCGAGCGATGATGGTGATGACGACGACAACGACGGCAACGATGATGACGTTGTTGTCGATGGAAAAAGTCAAGGAAGAAGAGAAAAGCCATGGAGAGAAAGTTCAAATTGTCGGTCACAATTTCCCCTGAAATATTCATATGAACCAAAAATGCCGTTCGATTTTATTTGCTCCACTTAAAGGTTATACCATCAAAAGCTCAAAAGAGTTTTAAACTCTTGGAGGCCTGGAATCAAGTGCATTAAGTTTTTATAGCACTCCAACATTAGTATGGATAACCCACGATGCAATTTGTGGGCTATGTAAAAACCCTTTCTCGAGTCGCTCTCCATCCACTTCGATTATTATACTCACTCGACAACTTGCACATACAAATGCGACTTGTGCACACACACACACACACATGCTCACACAATGTGAGCCGAAACCATTGTTCCAAATTGATTGGACCGTATGCAAAATAGCTCTGGTGTTTCAATATCCTTAACAAACAATGACTGAATGGAGCATTCTGATGAACAAATCAAGTTGCGATTGTGTATTCGCAACGGATAAAAATGTAATAAAGAATCCATGCGAGGCCAAACAAAATCAATTGCAACCAAAACGTGTTTATTCATTTATTTTGCAAATGAATTTTATTGTGTTATTTCTCAGAAACGATAAGCCGAGTGAGATAGAGAGCGAGAGAGAGAGAGAGAGAGAGAGAGAGAGAGAGAGAGAGAGAGTGTGGAAAGGAGAAAGAGTGTTTGTTCAGTTTTCTACTCCGATCGAGCAAACAAATCCAATTTCTCGACGGCATGGAAGTCATTTTTTATTCGATTATAACATTGTGTATATTTGCACACACAATATGTTTATGTGCTGGATACAGTCTCTGTGATGCATTGTCAAAGCGCCACTCATACATGGAACAAAAAATACTATAAAAAACTTTCGTGTTTTTTTCTCTGTTGTTTCCAACAACATCATCATCATCACCACTGACATTCACTGCCCATATTTTTATCTGCGCTAAATAAGCGCTTGTTTATAAATGTATTTGCTCCGGCTTTGGCTTTGGCTATTTTCCGCAGCTTTTTTTTTAGTTTAAATTTTTTATGGAAATCTATTCAGCTTTTGTTTCATCTCTTTGTTCTTTATCGCGCCAAACAAAACTCATATTTGCTGTCATGAGAGGAGATAATTTTTGCGGTAAAACACCGTGTGGCTACAATTTGTGCAATGAGCAAATATTTACGGTTACATTTTTATCAGCAATGAAACAGAATGAAGCAGAAAAAAATGCATCTGCCAACCAATTATTTTGGGGAAAACTGCATGTTGTGTAGCAAGCAGATAGCTCGGAGTGGCGCATTTGTTTAAAAGCTTTTTCTACCTATAAAAATGCAGAATAAAATGCCCAACTCATTTTTACCCATCCGTTTGCCCAATCCCGCACGGTCTGAAGGGTTTCATTGGAATAATGGTTTCGAAAGGTGTTTCGCACAGTTCTCTGGTTCACTTTCATTTGTGTTTTCTTCACTAAATTGTTTATGAATCGATTAAAAATTGGCGGGTAATGACAATAAATTGTAGAAATGTTTGCCATTTAACTTCATAATACTTCGTGCATTACTTTGGGGGCATAGAAGAAATGCGATACGGGTTATTTCGAGTGTATGTCAATGGGTAATTAATTGATAAGTACCATGCCAATTTGAATGCCATAATTGAAATATCAACATTTATTTTCGTTTGTGCATGACAAAATACAAAAACAAATTCCATGCACATTTTGTTCAATTTGCGAAACGACAAACGAGCAAAAAAAAAGAGAAAATAGAAGAAGAGGGAGAGAGAGAGAGAGAGAGAGACAAAAAAACCCGAATCGCGTTTTTAAACAATTTTCAAAAATAAACACACGACTACAACATGAACAATTCATACAAATGCATGAGCAGTGCATCCAGACTAATCTGTAGCATACGATAAAACGTTGGCGAAACTAACGCATCACACAAAATATGTATCTTGGCACAAAAGCAAATGTGTACAGCTGGCTATGTTGTATGTAACATACACATACACATACAACAGAATGAGTGAAGGGGGCGCCCCGAATGAGACAAAAACAACAAAAAAACACAACGAGGAACAAAATGTGTAAAAGCTCCGAATTGTTTCGAGCAGCATCGAGTCTGGTCGAAATGTTTTTAATGTTGGTTGGCTTCATGTTCCACTGCTACGTAATGTATGTGTAGGAGAATGTGCGCGTAAATGTTTTTGCGTGCGATTTTTGGTGCACTCGCCACTTTGTTCTCTCTGTCGCTGCTTTTTTTCCTCTGTGCTGTTTGTTTTGTCCCGTTTTGTTTTCGTTTTCATTTTGCTCGATTTGTTTTTATTTTCATCGTCGACTTGGGCTTATGTGGTTTATTATGCACTCGTTGTTTTCTATCTCTCTCTCTCTTCCAATGTGTGTGTGTATGTATTCTCTATCGAAATACCATTATTAGATTTTTTCCACTTGAATGAACCGAATAAATTTTGCTTTGAATGCAACATTCCAAATATTCCTTTGTGCAGTGAGTGAAAAATTGAGGGGTGAAAAAAGAGAGACAGAAAGAGAGAAAGGGAGCTGACTATAGTCACCGGATTGGAGGAAAGTTACGTTTGTCGAGTGTTATGGCGGAGTGCATGTGTTTTTATGCATTTGCAGTACTTGAGATTTTATGATGTTCGATACGACTTTTGCTGGCCTTAACTTGATCTTTCTCTTTCCTTTTCTGTCTCTCGAGTCCTTTCGCTTCTTTTCACCTCCTTTACCGTTTAAAATCATTGTGATTTTTGTCCGTGCCTTTCTTTAATGCCCCGCTGATATATAATTCCAACGATTTTCCATATCTTCTTTGGCCAGTTTTCGTTGTTGTTGTTGTTGTTGCTGTTCGGTAACGACTCAAATGCTGTTGTCGTTTTTCGACAAAGACATTCACTTCGCTCAAGTTTTAAGCAATTCCACTCAATATGGACAATTATTTTCGCTCCTTTTTTGCGACTAAGCGAAAATAGACGTTTCCATTTGATTTTATAGTAATGCTAGAGAGTCAACCAACAGAAAGACACACAAACACACTTACATACGCGCGATCCCATTCTCGGATCGGGGCAACCAATGCACAATAGAAAATGGGCTTTTATTCTTAACTACTCAATAAAATGAGGCAGTAATCATTTCTTGCAATCGAGCATGCAATTTATTTCGACTGTTAAGATGAATGGACCAACGGGGTAGCATTTAAGCTCATTTCATTGGCTGTTCCGATATACGAATATTATGAGCGCAATGATAAATTTCGTAGTAATTACAAACTTCGTCAGTTTTAAAATGTGGATTTGATGTCGGATATGAGCCATGTGCCATCATGATGTGGCCAATGTAAAATGAACATTTCCTTCGCTTTTTTTTCCACCGTACAAGACCCATTGCATGCAACGTAATTATGCTGAAATATTTGCCGAATAATTTCTTTTCCAGTTTCACTCAATATATAAAAAAAAACAAATTCAGCATTTCACCTTGTGCATATCGTTTATGTCTTTAGTATTCCAAACAAATCCAAATGATAATTTCGCTAGCAAATAGGAGATGTTTTTCCATACTGTCCGAGACCGAATATGAATCATTTTATTTTTTTTATTATATATGCAGTGTACATAAAAAAGTTCGTAGAAACGCGTGTGTACAATTATCCCAATTTAATGTGATTTATATTTTCGGTTTTGAGACCAATGAAATTATTATCATAATTATAAATAATATTTGTGAACAATGTATGGATGCTGTTGTCAGATCGAAAATTCTTCTTGAATTGCCAATTTGCGCAAAATGAATAAATCGTTGGATAATTTTTCCCAAAGTGATTGTCTTCTCTTAGCTCTGATTTATTATGCAATGTCATGTAGAATAAGAATCTGTTATAACAATTTAAATCACATCTGATTCACTTAAAAAAAACACTCATAATTGAATGTCCGAGAATGAAAACGCAACTTCTATTCACAACACATATAAGTGAAACAAAAATAAAAAAATTATTGAAATGAAACAACACAA
>NW_022601467.1:13679894-13810325 GCF_009176505.1 Sitodiplosis mosellana | reverse complement strand
ATGTAGTAAGTGTAACAACATACCGATGTTACACTTTAAAAAAATCTTTTTTGTTGTTACACTTTGAAAAAATTCGATTGTGCTGTTTCATTTCAATAAATTTTTTATTTTTGTTTCACTTATATGTGTTGTGAATAGAAGTTGCGTTTTCATTCTCGGACATTCAATTGAACTAAGTTAAAAAGCAGTCGCCACCCTCGATATAATATAATAATGATGTTTTTTTCTCTCTCTCTCTCTCTCTCTCTCTCTTTCTACCCTTCCGTTTTCTTTTCTTTCTCTCTGTTTTTCTTTGTCTATTTTTGTTTTTTTCGTTATGCAGTTATGATGGATGAGCCTCGCTTTGCGCAACCGATTCCAAATGTAAGTTATGAGCTTGCCGTTAGCGCTGTGTGAACTTTCATTGATCGATTGTGAATTCTGGTTCTATTTTGTTCAGGTTACAGTTGCCGTTGGGAGGGATGCAAATTTACCCTGCGTTGTTGAACATCTGGGAGCATATAAGGTAAATATTGTTGAACACTGCATAGCGTTGCTGTCCTTTCACCAACAACAGAATGAATAAAAAAAATTGCAACTTTTAATGAACAAAAATGGAAATAATGCAATAAAAAAAATGCTTGAAACTCTCTCTCAGCTGAGTGAGTTAGTGTTTGGGCGACGTTCGTTTTGGATCATTTCATCGAAAATCGGCGAACGCTTGCAAATGGTTGTGTGCTTGCCTGTGTAATCTTTCGAATTGTTTTTTTCTTCCGGTGTTTGTTTTTTCGTTTTGTTTCTAGGGCAAATTTAGAAGCAATTCGGTTTAACGAATTTTAAAGTCAAAATCGAGAGTGCGCGTGCTGCATACACAGACACACACACACAAGCAGCAAAAATGAATGTTGCAAGCGAATCTTAATGACGGAATAAATATCTTTTAAATTGCAAAACAAAAATCACAGTTGAATTAATCTACATAAAAGCATATTGTGTTGCCTTGCAAATACACTCATCGGGGTTTCGAAGCGAGAAGGGGGCTTTTATTCATTAATTTGGCTTTTATGAGCTATTTTGGAACACAGATTTCCACAGTAAAAAGCCCGTTTGTAAAAGGGAATAATTGAAAATGACATAAAACATGGACGGCGACTGCATTTGTTGTAAATGCAAATCGGTCTGGTTTGCCGTTCGAAACATTGTTCGGACATAAAGGAATGCAATTTTGTTACTATTTTGGTATCTTGTGCACATATTGTGCATTTTGATACTTTTGACGGCAAATGCCAGATAGAGTTACATCTTGAATGCACAACAATTTTCTTTGTATTTTTTTCATCTTCATTTTGGAATTTTCAAAGAACCAGACGGTCTGTAATTTGTAATTCACCAGAATCTGAACCCAAAAACACCAAATCGACTCGATGCATGTGCTGGGTGGGTGGATGATATATCAATATTATGCAACCAAATAGCCTGGATGTATATTAATTTCATAAATACGGGGAGCGTGATTTGTTCGTTAATTTCGAAATGGCATTGTACAACTGTCTCGTTGTTATCACAGCTGGCAATATGAATTGAAACGATGCCATAATATATATTTCGAATTTTTCAAAGCATAATTCCGTAACGACTGAAGTTTTATTCGCGTATCACATTCCTGATGAGTGCAAAAGGGAGAGAGAGAGAGAAAGAGAGAATAAATTTCGAGAGTTGAAAGGAGCATCTGAACAGAGATAAGAAACGATGAACCGTAATTCATTTAACAAATAAACAATTCACATGCAGTGGATACATAAATTTACTGATTCAAATTAATTGAATTGGAATGTAATTAACGCTAAGTGGATGAAAGGTAAAAACATTGGCAATGACGACGATTAAGGTATCAAGATGGTTTACGAGAGCAGCGGCAGTGGCAGCGGCGACCAGATGATGATGAAGTTTAAAATAATAAGTACCTCGAGCACGCCTGAGCTGATGGCCATTGGAAACGTGGCGCAACATCGTCCAAGACGGAAGTGTGTTCATTCCGTACGCATTACAGCATCTGCATTTGACCAAACTTACGACGAAAACAATATAAATAATGATGATCAAATTGTGAAACGAAACTGTCATTTCCAGTTGCGCGCGGTGCACAAAATGAAAGCGCTTCCTATTAGTTATGTCTCTCCATAGCCGTTGTGTGTTGCGCGTCTCTCTTTTGCCTCTACCTCTCTCTATCTCCGTCTTGCTGGTCCCATTCCGTGGGCCCGACAACATATTCACAGTTAATTCAAATAGAATTATACGTACTTACAGAAAGTCATTGCCGATGCCTTGTTTTTCATTAAATATATTTTATTCATTCGTTCGCTTTTCACGTTGTTGGCGGCGAAGCGCGTGCTTCAGTTTGTGTACGGCCGTACGTTGTGCGTGACTGGTTCGAGTGTGAGCGAACGAGCGAGCGCACTCTTGCCTCTATTCCCTGCACTGTGCTCCTTTGTGTGTCACTTGCTTCGCTTGTCGCTTAATGTCGACGAACACAAGTACAGACGCAATCAAGCACTTTGGCTCATTGTCAAGCCTTTTTCACATTCATTTCCACGGAATAATTAATGTATACTCCTTGTTTGAATGTATTTTTAAATTTCATCCTCGTTCGCAGCCAAGTGACACAACAACTAAACGATTGCTCAAAATGCTCAAATGCTCATTGTCTCATCTCATCTCGGTCGTTCTCAACCCTCCGCTCCCGCTCTCCCACCGTCTCTATGTCTTCCATTCTTTTCATTATTGTTAATTCATAGCGAATTCATTTTTCGTTTGTTTCATTGCGTATTATTATTCTTATTATCATTTATTATTTTCTGTTTCTTTGCCTTTTATCTTTGTGTCATTTGGGCTGGAGTGAGCGAATGAATGAATATGTGCGTGTGTTTGTGTTTAAGATCTGCATCATTTCATCCATCTGACATAAACAATGTGAACGATGTTAACAGGCCAAAACAAGTGTCATCCAAGAAAATGCGACGAGCATCCACACTCACTCAAACACATACTTGGCCTTCATCAATTCAGAAGAGGAAAAAAAGCCACGCACACAATGCCAAACAAAGAACAACGAAACAATGGAAATTGCTATTTTTAATCACTTCAATTTCCAAATCAAGTTACTTTGTAAAGTGAGCGCTTCTCCGTTTCACCGTGAGAATACGACCGCACACTCGGCAATGAGATGCAATAAAATTTACATAAAATATTGAGCCCAATAAATTAAAATTATTCAATAAATAAGTATGTCGCTTCGTTTGTGTATCGTGTTTATATTTGCATATATGCATTGGATGAATTCGTAAGCAGATTTCATAGTCCGTATTTATCGATGGAATCGTGGCAACGGATTACATTTCGTATGGCACCTATAATGCCAATTTATGACCATTTGGCACACTATTTGAGCGCGACGAGAGGGGCGAGAGAAAGGTGAGGAAAAAAAACAAATGTGAATTGTGCGAATAAAGGTCATTCGACCGACACCACCACAACCATTTTCCCATCCGTAGATTTGTGTTATGTTAACCATCTTACAATGAGTGTACTCGTAACCCATCTTCGAAAATATGCCAAAATAAACGATAAACAGCTTCTTCTTCTGCTTTCAGTGAAGCAATTTTGGTCCGCATAATTCGTTGTTTTGGTAAACATATTGTAAGTGTTGCCACTTTATCATCCTAAGCAAACCATTTCGAGAGATCGACAATGCCGATTTTGTTGTTGTTATTTTCTTTTTCACCGGCCTCGCTTTTCACTCGTTGAGAATAAAGTGAAGCTATTTGGTTTTCGGTGCTCAATTTGCGAAAGGTTTTTCCCGAAAATTTAATCAGACGAATTGAATGCTTTCGATGGAGTCATCAATAGTGATGGAAGCGGCTGCGGTGGTAGTAGTTCGCATACACATAAAATCCCAAGTAAACGAAAAATCACATCAAATCAATGCATCCACAACGCAAACAAAGGCTATAAAACATGCAAGAGTAAATAAGAAATTCGTTTGCAGTCAATCGATCAACAGCGGTGGCGGCGACGGCAATGGTGTGTTTGGTACACACATCCATATGTGTGCACTAGGCCGTTTCTCCATGTTGAAAAGTCGAAACCAACATACACATTCTGAATCGGTAGAGCCTGTAGATTTCAAAAATATAATTTTTGTGTTAAAAAATTTTGTTCCTTGCGAGCAAAATTGCGAATTAATAAATAAATGAATTTGAAAGGTTTTATCAAAAAACCATACAATACGTTTCATCACAGTAAAGTTCGAATGTTTTGCAATGGATAATTTAAAAAAAAATTCTTATAAAATTCATACAAAATTATATATTTGAAATCTACAGGCTCTACCGATTCAGAATGTGTATGTTGGTTTTGACTTTTCAACATAGAGAAACGGCCCAGTGTGCACATACAGATTCAAATTAGTTATTTAACACAATCACGGCAAAAGGAATAGAAACCATGAAATCGGAATATAATAAAAAAAAAACAGCGAAAGAGGCAGAGAGAGTGAGAGCGAACGCTCTGCTATGTGGAACAATCACAATGCCGAAAAACCAACAAATATTCTCTCCTATTATTATCAGATGTACTAAACGGAAGCGGTTTTTCGGTGAAAGCCAAAATTCGCGAAAAGGCTACAAGTAGAGGCGGCAGCGACGGCGGAAAATCGAATAATAAATCAGGATGATACTTTTGTGTATGCTCCCTTCAAATGGGGTGTTGAGAATGTGATTAAAGGCATTTTTTTTCTCATTCATCCACTCGCAACCCACACCCTTCTCTCGGCGCGTTCGTTTCGCATATAAAAACAGTGCGATTGTTGTTGGCACACATAAACCTGAGCAACGGCGACGGATTCATCGATGGGCGTTTTGTGTTTGTGAATGTCGATTTGCTCACTTTTGGCTCTTCAATTTTCAACAGGTACGCGAGACCGTATCATATCGATTATGGGCCATCGTTTCAACTGTTAAATTACATTCCACGATTTCTTGGGCACATTCCTTCTATGAATCGTTTACTTATTTTTTTCTGCTCTCTTTCTCTCTCTCTCTCTCTCACCCACTTTTCTTCCTTCTTTTCGTTTCGTTCGCTATATGGCATAAACAAACTTGAACGCGTTCTCTTGCAGGTGAATGCCTCTAGCCCATTCAGCCATAAAGAATATGTCGTTTGCTTGAGTAAAATCGACAATAGGTGCAACTGAATGGCGTGTTATTCAGCGTTACTAATGAAATCGTAACAATATATATATATGAGCCGGTGGTGGTTGGCTTGTGTGCTTTCGAAGAAGTTTGGTATTTCAATCGACGGACTATTTTCCTGTTGGTTTGGCTTGTTGGCATCCAATAGTCGTAATCGAGCCATTCAATAGACCTGATAACAGAATGGATTTTCAAAAAAGAAATCACTCCATTCGGCACTCGCTAAATGGAAGGAAGGAATGAATTAATCACATTCTCACATATTATATGAATGGAGTTAGACGCTGCTGCATTCAAAGCACGCCGACGGTGGTGGAGTAAGCATGCCAAAAGAACGCGGTGCTGAGAAGGGGAAAGGCGAGTGAGTGAGTGAGTGAGCGAGAGAGATGAACAACGGAATGCGAATAATATGATTTTAGTATTGTGCCGTTAATCTAATCATCAACCACATTGGAACTAAGCACTAGCACGAGATAATGTGTTCGCACCCATTGAATATATGCGTTGTAACATGCAGCGAATAGTAAATACATGCGAAAATACCACTGCAGACCAAAAGCGAATTTCCACCGCCGCCGCCACCGCCATCGCAGCCATTGTCATCATCAACACACACCATCGCAACATCACACCATCGCCACCATTATCATTGGCTTTATTATGTGTCTAATACGAGCAAATTTTTGCCTTTACGCCTTCAATTAAGAAATTGATTTTCTATTTATCCATTTAATGGTAATTATGCACGCGATATTTATAGATACACACATTCTTGGCGGCTCTTTTCTTTCTTTCCTTCTCTCTCTCTCACTCTCTGTCTACCTCGCTCATGTTCGGAGTGAAACGAATTAAAGGAAGTGCAGAAAAGTAACTTGCGAAATTGGGATGCTACAGCAGCGGTGTTCGGCAACGATAGAGCGTAGGCAATGTGTATGTATGTGTGTGTTTTATTGACTTTTGTTTCCATTTCGTTCGCAACACGGCCAAAAGAAATCTATAGGTATGATGTGCTGAGCGCGCTTTTAATTCGATTCGTTTTTACAACGCAATCGAATCGAAATGGTGAATAGAGTTGTGAGCGTCGTCGATAGCAGTTGAACTGGATGAAAATGGCATTGAATTCTACTTCCGCGCCTGTGTTGTTACGATACAGTTTAAGATTAAAAGAGAGAGAAAAACAGAGACCATAACAAACAGTTCAGCGCACTTTCTCTCAATCCCTCACCCTTTTTCGTTTTGAAAAATGCATCCTTCGAATATTCTAGCGTTGCAAGATATCGACGAGTACAAAACTTTTCATTCCCACTTGTAGTTCACGAACAATATTTGGAGCCGTAGTTTGAGTTGGCTTTTAAGTTGAGTACGGTATTTATATTTCACACACCAAGTGGTTCTCAAGGAAACAAAAGAGTGCATATTTTGAACTGTTCTGTGTACTGAATACATTATAAAGTGTGCCACACTCCATCTGACTCTCTCTTTCTCTCTTTCTCTCTCTCTCTCTCTCTCTCTCTCTCTCTCTCTCTCAGTCGATAACTCACTCGGTTACCTCGCCTGCTCAGCGGCCCACACACATCCACATACACATGGGTTAACGGATTTCATAATTAATTGTGTGCACTGCACATTGCACACGTATTGTAACTGTGGTTTAGTAATTATCATGGGTATGTGCACAGAAATGATTGTGCTGAATGGCATTCTAACAGCCAAATCAACAATAGACGTTAAATATTTAGTGGGAATTTTGTTCCATTCAATATTTTCATCGGTGCACAAAGCGCAGTTTTTTTTGTGTCTCGATTCATCGTCGTTGTTGTTGCCATCTCTTCGGCGCTTTTGTTTGTCAAAAGCCACTCGTTCACTGTTATTCTTGGGATTGCATTGAATTGTTTGTGCAAAGAAAGACTGAAGAATCAAATGAAATGGAAACATCTGTGAAGTTGTTGTTGTTGCTATATCTCCTATGATATATTTTGGTGATGATGACATGACAACGATGTCGCTATTGCTGCTTTCATCGTGGCCTATCCAATTTCGAAATGATTTTTTTACGCGAACCATTTATGAAAAAAAACAGATTACAATTGCTTCATCCGCTCAAGCACCGCCACAATCAATGAATATACATAAAACTTTTAAAAACAATTTTAATTCTCCGGGCTTTTTTTTGCGTGTGTGTGTAAGGGAGAGTCGTCTAAGATGGGCCACACATTGATTGACCGCTATAAAAGTCTTAAATGTGGATATTGTTTGAGACTTATATATACCGTTGGAAAGAGGACCTCAAAAGGAAAGTTTTTGCCTAAGATTGTCATTCGTTTGCATTGCAAAAAAGAATTTTATCGCACATTTTCCGAACACCTTGAAAATTGACAAAAAAAAAATTGTCGTCTAAGATGGGCCACCCCACAAAATTTGAAAAATAAGAGAAATAATGAAATGTTAACACCATATTTCGAAAGATTTGTCAATTTTTATTCATTTATGTGCTTACAGCGATGTACTTTCCGCGTTTTTAATAAGCTGACGTCTACGACGATTTTATGAAGGTCTTGGTGTAGCTGGTCGCAATGGGCTAACATCAGGCAAAAAATACCATAGAATCACTTTAAAACGCTATGCGATTGCTTAAAACACGATTTTCAAACATAACAATAGAGTTTGAGCGGATAACAAAGAAAAATATTGGGTGGCCCATCTTAACCAAAACACGCCATTTTTTCATGACGACAAATTTTTTTTCCATGATGAAATAACACCAAAATTATCTTTGTACACTGAAAATATGTACTTTTTACAACACGTTTGATATATTCACTTTCGAAAATTGTCAAAAAAATTCACACCGTGCTTGTCGACAAAATGCACTAAAAATGATTTTTCACAAAATTTTGAAACGAACATGTTTTATCATACATAGAGTATCTCTTTACTCCTCTGAGCACTACCAAAACATAGCTACCGATGGTGCATTAACATGTTGCTGATCAGTTTGCGGTTAATATGGCTTCTGCCAAAATTTTCGAGGGTGGCCCGTCTTACCCGATGGCCCATCTTAGACGACTCCCCCTTATACGTCGCGCGGGTGTCGCTCAGATGATATAAAAAATGCCGCCACGATTAAGAGCAAAAAAAAATTGTTCAATTTGTAGCAATTTATTCTTTTTTTTTCCATTGCCGACAAATGCATTATAAACTTTAAAAATCATATCTATTAAAAAGTCACAAAAATGAAAAGAAAATTACTGTCAACGTTATTCATTTTCCAGAAAAAAGAAAAAAATTAATAGCTTGAATTTATTCGCGCTCAAAGAAACCCAAAAGAGGGAAAATGCTCAAAGAGGCGCACACAAGAAAAAAGTGACTGGAATGGAATAGCGAAGGCATGCACAAAAAACAAACCGAGAATGAAACGCATCACTCAACGTATCAAAGTATCCATTCATTTAAAAAAGGTCTTGGCAGACAACGATAGTGCGAATCATGATGAATTATGAAATAGATGCAATTAAAGTAAACATGGTTCGTTTTTTTTTCATCCCAAGCAAATTTGTGGATGAAGCACTATCGAGCCAACACAGAAGACAGAATTATATATCTGTGGAATTTTTCTCGTTTTTAAATTTCCGTTTCTGTTTATTTTTTTTTTCTCACTGCCTTTCAAGTGCATGAGGCAAAACGGCACGAGAATCCAATAGAGAGATGAGTCGTCGTGTTTTTCCCCACATCTCGGCTAATAAATGTTAATGCTGAATACACACGTACAAAATATACACAAATGTCCCAATTCAAATTAAAACAAACAAGAGTCATCATGCAATGGATGAAGCAATGCTCTAACTGCTCCGAAGCATGAAGGGATAATTCTTTTTTACAATTTTTTTCCAGCCTTCTGCCGGTCGGTCTCTTTGTGTGCACGGGCAGGACTGAAGTGAATGAAAAAAATAAAAATCCAATGGTGTATCTTTAGTACCAACAACAGAAAAAAAATGCTTAACGAACATCAATCATTAAAATTCGAGACTTACATCTCGCTTTTCGCAAACCTAATGTCAATTGAGGAGCATCCTTCACTACTGAATCGATATCATTGAAATGCTATCCATTATGTGAAAGCTTTTTTTTGCTTCTTGCTTTCTAATCAATAATCCGCTTATTAAATTCTAAAAAAAAACAATTCTTCACGCCTGCGGCCATCTCATCGGGCAAATATTTGTTTGAAATAGTGATTTTCCGGCTAATGTGAATATGATTACGATGAATCGAATCGCTGCATCACCACAAACTGAGAAAAAGAATAAAACCATTGGATATCTCTCACCTCGCCATTTCGAACAGTAAACATTTCTCAAATCAGTTTCACCGCCAAAGAAGTTGAAGAAAATGGACGAAAAAGTAAGAAAAAATCGGAGCGAAAAAAGCAGCTATGAAACAATTTGTTTGGATTGGTTTTATCATCTCTGTTCCACGTATGTTCGTTCCCAATCGTCTCTGGAGCTTGGTGCTTCTCTTTTCGGAATTCGTGTGTATGTGCTCATATATACATCAAAACGATAACCGATTACATTTTCAGACGTTCACCACATTTTTTATTTCGGTCGTTTGTATGTGCTTGCGCGTATGTGTATCTCATCCTCTTTCTCTCGGTCCCTGTGTGTATTCTTTCGCGTTAATAGATAATCGGTGGCTCTGTTTTCATGTGCTCTGCGACGAGAGAGAGAGAGAGAGAGAGAGAGAGAGAGAGAGAGAGAGAACATGAACGCATCTAGCCAAATGCTACACGATATTTTTCCCCTTTCCCATTCACTGTGATCCTATACTCGGGCGATGGCAAGCATGCATACGGAGTTCAAAAACGAAATTATTCGTATCACGTACGAAATTCGCAAAATATATATACAAAAAAACTACATTTCACAACTTCAAACGAAATGAATAAAAAAATTTAACTCTTAGAATCGAGCAGCACCAACAAAATAGTCATAATAACAGTAATAATTCCATGGCAAAAAAAGAGTATATATGTATATCTTTACTCATTCAATAATTTGTAAGCATTTTTTATCGATTGCACTATGGAAGGTACTATAGAAAATTGTTCATCTGCGAAAAAGCTTTATTCAATGCGATTTCAATGCTCAAGACGAAACAGACATGGAGAGAAATCGGAGATGCTGCATTTCAAACTTTATGCCGTTGAACTCGACCTTAAGAAAATCTCATTCGAGCCATTTTTCTCGCATTTTACAACTCCGTCACCTTTCGTTTTACTTTACAATCGAAAATGTTTTTTTGATCGCGCGCGCGCTCCAACACTCATACACAATCGAATTCATTTTTCCTGCATACGAACATTGGCAACAACATCGAAAGCATGCCCAATTTCAAACCAAGAAATTTTGTGTTGCTCTCCATGTGTCGAAGAAAGAAAAGTCCGCGTTACTTCAAACAATCCGATTGAAAAATCAAGAACAAACCATTTTTCTTCTACCGGTCGTCGTCGTCGTTGCTGTTCCCTTCCTCTCCGAGTGGAATTCAAAGTGTTTGGTGTCATGGTTTGGGTTTGTTTTATGGCAATTGATAGCGATTCGGGTGCACACAACGTATTTGCACATCCGCACAAACATATAATATGAATATGCTATGAGTAATAATGTTGTTTTCGCACACAGCTCTTCAAATTCGATTGCGACCGATGCACCACTGTGATGAGCATCAGCGTACGAGCTACATTGTTTCGCGTCCTCTTCCGCGCCAAAAACGAAAATATTATTCATAATATATGAATATAATGTGTTTCCACTGCCACATACAATAAATGCACTGCGCGTTTTCCTTTTCCATATTCACTTAGACTCGAAGTGCTGTTCGGTTGCTGCTGTCGACAAAAACGACGACGACGATCGGCATCGGTGAATTCAACGGCAAATGCCGTACAACCAGCACAGTATGACTGGGCCAAATGAAATTTTTTTCAACCGATTACCATGCAAAGTGTGTACTGTACACACATTGACGTAGACTGACTGTATGATATGGAGGACAAAGTATATTTTATATGCATATCTCAAGATATGAACGACAAAGTAATGTGCTTTATATGTGAGAGGTGCGTTGCCGATGCCGATCCGGCCGACTTTTACAACAACAGGAGCAGCTTCACAACGAAGAAACAAAAAAGAGAAGATGAAGAGAGTGCAGAATATTTTTTTCATCTCGCATTTGCCATTTCCACGTCCACTATTTATTTTATTTCGAAATGGCAAGCGCATCTGTGACAAATTGCGATTTGACCTACTTGTCTGATGATCTCTTAGATTCGAATTTTATTTCATTTTTTTTTTTGCTGTGTTGTTTTTGTAAATATTTTTTTGAACTGTATTTCAATTTCACGGGCACACTTTTTGCATTCGCATCGTTTGTTAAATTCGAAAAAGTTTCATCATTCAGATGGGTAACATCTGAATTACCGCCATTATCCAAGTTCTCACAGTGTGTGCAGCAGCAGCAGCAGCAGCAGCATCAGCATTCAAAATGTGCAAGCTTGGTTTCAAAAGTGGCCACCATCAAATGCTTCCATCGGCAGATTAGTTCAATTCAATGCTCGATTTAACCTGATCTTTTTTAGATGATTTAACATAATCTGTTTCTTGGCATAGTTTATGCCGCAAAACAACTTTTGCTCAGTTTACCGATAGTCACACATTGGAACTGTCGAAGCATTTGTGTTGTGCTCGGTCGTTTGTTCCTTCTTTTCTCATTTATTTTGCTTCACTGTGAAAGCAGTAAAATGTACCATCGTCGCAATTTTTTATGGGGTTGTTATTTTTATTATCGTCGGATTTTTGTTTCTAGCATTTGGGTCTAAGTGGACTGGGAGAGTGAGAGAGAGAGAAAACACAGTGAAAAAAATTTGCACGGAATTAATCGGCTTGTTAATTTTTAATAGGCTTTAATTTGCATCAATTTTCAGGCTTTGAAAAAATATTACGTTAACATCAATAAACACTTATTCATATCCGGAAAAATGGTTGTCGAGGTTACCCTTGCCATCCATCGAATCGAACGTTCACAATTCACACTGTGTGTATGTGTGCGTGTGCGGTGTTTTCTTTATGCGATTTCCATTGAATTAGGGGGCTGTCGAAACATGACCAGTGAGAATTCAAACAGTACACACAACACGGCGCTCACAATTCTTCCCATCGTCATCGTGCCCTTTGATGCGACAAATACACTGAGTTGTCGAAGATAGAGAAAGAGAATGACTTTCAGAATATGCACATTGTTCATTTAACGGGCTGAATGTCGTAGCTAGGCAAAGCCTTTGTACCGCATTTGTATTGTGTACGTTTACAAAATAAATAAATAAATAACTTGTCGCGAACATGTTCAATGTAAAGTAAGTAAAATCCAGCATACGATATGACGGTGACACATGCAGATATCAACTGGAATTCTCAACGTTCACAACAATATACGATGACTGAACAAATCATACCGCCACATACAATAATATGTGTTTGGTACATAAAGTCTGTGTCAATGGCATTTGTGTTGTAACACAAATAAATACAGAAAAGGGAGAGCGCAGGAGAGCGAACGAATGCATGTCATTTCATAGAATGGGCAATATGCGAATAGAAATGCGCGCGAGAGAACGAGTGGTAACATCATCATACTCCAGTATAAGATAATCTCAGTGTATTATGTAAATCTCAGAACCGAGAGCAATCCTCTTCGTTCGTTCGTTCGTTCATATACGTTTTTTTCGGGCATCGGATACGGATCCAACACACACACACACACACACACATATATATATACACAGACTCACGGATAAGTGTGTATAAAATTGTATATCCATATGGTTCGTAATATATGCATGTATTATGTGAAAACGTATAAGCAGCTTGTGCATGTGAATGAGGCATTCATTCCCTACACATATAGAGGAACGACGCGCATTGCAGTGTTGTTAACCGAAATGCAATCTCGATGTGCATTGGTTTTAATGTTTGTGCACATGGTTTCGCTGTTCATTTATTTATTCACAATGCGCCCGCATGAATCTTGTACTTTGGGGTACACTGTATAAGTGTGTATATTCCTTTATCAACCGACACCTGTGACATAGCACGACCCATCCATATCCATATCCATATCATACGCTCAATTCCGTCAATTTTTCATGGTTCTTTGTTTTTGTGCATTTTGGTTGTTCGTTTCGTCTTTTGTGTCAGTGCCTCCAGTTAGTTTTTTGTTCTCTCTCTCTCCTATTTCTTTGCTTTCTTTTTCCGTGTCTCCACCGCAAAAAAAAAGACGAACATAAAATGCCAACGTAATGCTCACTGTCTTTTTTGCCGGTGCGCGCTCTCTCACTTCAATTCCAACGATAATAGATAAAGGAAGCAACGCAACAGCAGGCAGACACGACAGCTTGACGAAGGAGCACACCGTTTCGGCCGCTGTCAAATAAACAAAGAGAACAGCGTGCAGATAGCGTAAACAACATATTTGACGGTTGAAAAAAAAGCTCCCTATGAAGGGAAACGTGTGTTTCAACGTCAGAGTTCTTTCACTCTCTCTTTTTCATTCCATTCAAATGATATGTACTGGAAAAACTGCAGTTTTATTCATAACCAACCCACGGATGACCAACAAAAGAACGATGACCACATTTCGCAGTCGATGATTTGTCTAATTACGTATGCACGAAACCACAATAACAATGCCGAACTTTCAAGCCAGATAGGAGAAAAAAGCTCCACATGAACAAATCTTTTGAATTTTGCTCAAGCTTTCGTTCAATTCAATATCAACCAAGAAAAATTCAACATCAATGAGAAAATGGGAGATCTAGCGTGAAAAATCCATTTTAAATGAAATTCCTTGAAGCGGATCGATTACGTTGTGAGACGTCAACGAAATGTTTCTCCTGCAGAAAGAATCACGAGATCATTATCGCCATAATCGAAAACGAAGAGAAAACCCATGCACTTGGAAATCGTCTTAATGAAGAAGAATTTATTCGAAATTGTTTCAACATTCCATATTACTTTCGTTTTCAACTCAAAGTTGGCACAGTCGATGTGCCGGGAAGAGTGATTCGAATAAGCGGGTGAACGAACAAAGGAGAAAAAAACTCGAGGCAATCATCTGCCTCAATAATATATATATATATGTGCAAAGAGAAAGTTCCCTTTTCTTGTTTTGCCAGGAAATGGGATGAATGTTGAATGAAAGTCAAAAATGATGCCAACGAAAATCAAGTGTGAGAAAGTATGAGCGTGAGCCAAACCAAGGAATTTCCATATGATGTTTATACATTGTGAGAACAGATCCTCAAATTCCCCGTCAACGTCTCTCGATTTACGAGAGACGAGCGAAAGAAGGAAAAAATATCAACACCAACAACAACAGCACAGCCAAGGAAGGGAGAAAAAATTTATATAAATAAACACAAACCAAAAACAAAACGGAGAACGTTAAAAGTGCCTCCTTATTACCATAATCTTGAAGCACATATCGTGTCAAGTAATTTGATTTTATGCGTATTTTCACTCCTCACTCTCATTAAAATATTTTTGCAATCTTCTCTTTGGCGTGTATCGTGCACGAGAGCTGGTTAACCGCCACAATTATGCATACGTTTGAATGTGTGTGAGAAAAAAAGCGTTTGCAACTCGCATTCGGGTGCGTTTTTTCTTTCTCCTTCTTCACTTTTTCCTCTTCTGCTGTGCCCAACTTGTTCTGTTGAATGAGGATCAGGAAAACAGCGAGCGGGAGAGACGAAAAAAAAAGAAAAACAATATGTAGAAATGAGCATACGTAACACTTTTCAACATTACTTCGTTGCGAATTTCAAGTGAAACTTAAAGCATTTGCATATGCATAGTGTACGCGTCTTGTGCTTCTCACGCCATGCGAATCGCACACAACAGCCAAATAAAAAAAGGAAGATAAAGATGAAGAAGAAAAACCAGCATGAGAAACTGAACACACACATGAATACTTTTCGCTTACATTATTAGGATAAACACAAAATATTTGATGTCTTTATACAAAACAGCTTAAATATGTTGGTCTCCGGGGATTCTTCAGCCACTTAAACCATCAACAACAACGAGAAGCAGAAGAAGGAGAAAAAAGCGCAAGAAAGAAAAATAAATAAATAAAACGACTTGTCAAAAAGGAGGGACGAACAAAGAAATTATTTGTTTGAATAGGGAAAATGAATGACGCGTTTGTGCTATGTATAAAAACTGAATGCAGGCGTAAAAAAAAATGAAATATCATTACACATACAATTCTGCTTTCCGCCAATGCCATTGCTGCTGCTTCGGCTGCGACTCACGATGCCACTGCTCAAGAGCTTATCCCATAGTCAATGTTCGTTCAGTCCCTTATTTTTCTGCATTGAAAACGCAAACAGACATAAAATGAAGCATATCATACATATGCTTTCGCATCTATCCGAATACGCATTTGGAAAAGATCATTCGGGACACTCTTGAACACTTTTGCATACGGCACAAAAATGAAAAATCTTTACCCGTAACGCGGTCTCGCCCATTCTGGCACAACAACCAGAAAGAGGACAAGAAAATAAACGAAGCAAAAGAAATCCCGCTCTGCTTCCCTCTTGCGCCATATTTCTAATGCTTTACATTTATTTTGAAACACACAATGAACACGAATATTTTTATTTAGTTGGTTATTGTCTTTTTTTTAGTTGCGTGTGCATCGTTGTGTTCCGACATATTTACGCTGATACACACTCATATACACACACACACACACACATCCACGTTCACATCGCGCGCGGATAGAGCGAATGAGAGATTCTACGTTTTGCTGGTGTGTATTTTTTTCTCTCTTCTGTTGCCATGATGAGCTAAAGTTGCTCCATTCCAGGTATATTATTCCGGGCCGGGGTTATTGTCTACATCTTAATACTTTGTGGGGACTTTGTATCTATGCAAGCATGAAATATGTATGTCTTTGCACGCACCCGTGTGTGTGAGTGACTGAATGACGTATGGGCAGCAATAAAAATATTTGTAGAATAACACATTTACCACGAACGATGTATTATGATTATGACAAACATTGAATGATAATTTTTTCTCTCTAATTCTCCCCCTCGCTCGTTCGCTCTGTCTCTTTCTCTGTCTCTCCCGTTCAAAAAAAATGTTTCCGCATGAGAGTGAATGTGAGTATTCCATACCATACTGAAAACGATGGTCGACGGTGCAAGAGAGGCAAGTGGCGCCAGTAAGCGTATGAGTGGGATTGGTTAAGGGTGGTGGGGGAATACAAATCATATTTTTCATCGAAAATACTTGAGCAATGTGCATTCTGCGTGGAGCAGTCATTAATAGCACTGAGAATATGTTCGTACAATAAAATGACGATCTCAAATTGCCTACTTATGAGCCGATGCGACTCAGTGCTTCAAAATGAAGTGCTGTTGTGTGTGCAGTGTAGCACATACGTGCAAGACAAAAGCGGTACGCTCAAGTTTCCATATCGATGTTGGCATTACATTAGCCATGAAAATTTGACAGTTGAAAGCATCGGCAATGGAGCAAAAATTCATCTTTTGTTTTTAAGCAATGGGATGAAGATGAAGAGCAGAAAAATGAAATGACGAAAGAAAACGAAAGAATACACACGCTGAATTTAGAACACGTCACTTGTCGCCGTAGAACTTTTGTGCATTGCGAATGTGAGCGCTTTTTTCCGATGATTCGGTCGAAAAAAAAATTATTTTATGTTTTTCATCGTCTAGTTCGGACAATTGATTTCCCATCGGTTGTGAAGCGTGACATTTTAGTTAGCTTCTCGAACTTTACTTGTGGCAGATCATTCCGAATTATTGAGTGCGAACAGAAGATCTGTGCCAGCAGAAAATTGTTGTTGCCCGCACAATTTAATTCGATTGCCTTCGAAAGTTGTTAAAGGTGACATCAAATCAAAGGAAGACGTCAAATAAAGTTACCATTTCAGAGAGAAAAAGTCAAAATAAGTGGAATATGCAAAGCGCACACACATAAAAAACCCAAAGGAAGCCGCTGCAAAAGTAACATGAACGGCGAACGTTGAAATAAAACAAAACAAAAAAACAGAGGAAAAAAACAACTTGTGTGTGTATGTGCAGTGCAACCAACAAAGTAAAACATCCGAGTTTATGGGCGAGTTTTTCTTGTGTGTTACCTTTTGCCATCAGCATAAGAATAACATCGTTATAAACAAATATGAGGTTTGAGTGTGCACTTTTTTCCCTTGCCCTTGTGATCTCTCTCTTTCTTATTCAGTCACTCTTTTCGATCCAATGGAATGCCTTCGTGTGAGGCACTCATCGTCGTTATGTCTCAATTAAAATAACATGCACATAAAAACCATAATCTCCTGTTGAGTCTTCGCGCTCTTATTTGGTATTTGGCGAGGTAACAGAACGTGAGATGGAATGCGCAAATAAGACCAAGTGTGTTTTTAAAGTATGTCATAAAAGTGGATATAAGCTGCCATGGAGCGTTTGATTGTTGTGTACAGTGTGTTTGTGTGTGTGCAAAAACAGGAGGAAGAATGACAGGGCGAGAGAGAGCAAGCAAGTAACCACCATACAAAACACGGAAAATAACCGTTCGCTCACACATTTTAACCAGATAGACACCGTCAAATCGCATCGTATGCAGATGAGCAACGAGAACGACTTCTCTTGTCGGTCTGGCTCATGAACCACGGCGAGGGCAAAAACTATTAAGCCGCGATAATGCCAGCAGCATAGATTGTATCGCCCTTGATGCTAATGGAAATAAGCCTGACATTTGGCCCTTTCTCCTTTTCTTTCGTCGAACAAACTCTTGGCATTTTCGCTGCTGCTGTTGTTCATGTTGATGTTGAAGCTTCTTCTCCCCCTCATTTGCTATCTGTGCCAGTGCTCGGTGTGTGCTGTATGCTCTTTTCATGCTCTCTGTCTCTCTCTCTCTCTCTCTCTCTCTCTCTCTCTCTCTCTCTCTCTCTTTCACTTTCTCTTGCTGTCACTAGTCCCCCTCTTCAATATTTTGCCTTGTTGTCGAACGGCTATTTTCCATCTCACATCCATCGACTTTTGCTATCTCGTCGTTCATCACACATGTTGCGATGAGATTGGATGATAACGACAGCTTCGAAGAAAAAAAAATATAGAAACGATTTTATTTAATCCACAATTTAAAGACATCACTCGTCTCGTTATTTAATCTAATCGTATGTAGTTTGGTGCTGCCATTTTGTATGCGCGTATTAGCTTACCTTCTATTTGATGGTTTTGTCTCTCTTTCGTGTTCCATCACATTAAATTTGGCACTTTTTTTCGCCACATTCTTCACTCACCACTTTGGTGTGGTGGAGCTCTGCTGGATTGGTGTTTGTGTTTTTTGATCGCTGTTGAAAATGGCATCATAACCGACCGAAAAAAGAAATCGGTATTTAGATTGATACATGTAGAGAGAAGCGCATAAAATGGAATGGGATTTACAAGAGTGGAATTATGTGGATGGCCCGATTTAAAAGGATTCCATCCACAAAGCATCGACCGAAGAGGTGTTTTGCGTGCGCACGATGTGCATCAGTTAGCATGGCGCTTTCAGTTTGTAACTGAGATATAAAAAAATGAGAGCGAGCGAACGAGAGAGAGAGAGAGAGAGAGAGAGAGAGAGAAAAGCTCGTTTTAGTCTCATCGGGTATCATCGTCGTCATCAACATTGTATCTGGAGAAAATCTCACATAGCAATTCACTGCAAATTATATGACGTGCAGATACATTCAACTTTCCATTCGCATCAACGTCGTCGTCGTCATCGCCGTTCACACTCTCGAAGCCATTACAAATCTCAGAACCCATTTTAAACACCGGCAATTCATGCACACAAACAAATACGCACTATAATGGCCTCATAGCCACAAGATGCGTTCGCATAAATCCAAAATGGAATGATATACAATGCGCCGCCATTTCCATTCACTTTTCTTGGCTTATATCGATATATATATATATCCAAATAAACAATAAATTCGCATCCAGGCGTTTTGTAAGCGTTTAACGAAAAACTTTCCTTTTTGATGCAAAGTAGGAAGCTAGAATAAAAGCATAATCACAAGTGATATAAGTATGAAGATTAAAACGATAAAGAAGTCGATTTTTCTAAAACGAATTTGGTTTGACAACAACAATAACAGCGGAAAGAAGCTTTTTTTCGAAAGCCAATGTAAAGTTCAAAATAAAAATAATGCAACCCACCGTAGAACTTTTTACCTGATTTAAACTAACGAAACAATGCGTGAAATGATCCACATACGCATACACTCAGCACGCGAAATGAGATTCAACTGGGAGAGTTGAGTTTCTGGTTTTGATTGATTTGTTTTATCTAACATTGTCTGTATTTCGGTTTCTCTGTTTCTTTCCCTCGTGGCCTGCTACTATGATATATGGTAAATAGGTAGCTTGGATACACATAGATCGTCAAATGATACTGACGATTCATCGACATGTGATTTCGAAAATACCACGATATAGCATCACTTATGACAACGCAAACACATGGCAACTTCATGTCAATCAGGCGCAGCAAGATGATCGAGGATATTATATGTGCCAGGTTAGTAAATTACTTCTGAACAGTGCTAATGTGCAGATGACACACGAGCGAATGAACGAACGAGTGAGCGAACAAATGTCCGTTACCTATACGACCAACCGACCACCCGCCCGCCCGTTCACTCGTATGGCCACAACAGCACAACATTTTATCGGTAGTGTAAATCTGTTATGATGCGATGTCTGCACGATAATCGAAAATAAATGGTGCCCATAACGCATTTGACGCCCTTTTACCACTTGCATATAGATTTGTACGCTTATACGTATATATATATATATATATATATCAACAAGGGAAATGGTCATCATGCTTAATAACGCTTGAGCAAAATGATATCCAAAATCACTTAGCTCACGGATACGTGCAGATTTACATATTATGTTTATTTTGAGTAGTCAGACGTAACAGTCTCGCATTGAATCATTCTCCGTGTTTCCATGCTTGAATGTGTGTGTCTCTCCACATTTCTATTTCTATTTCTTTTTCTGAATACGCTACTTTATGCAGGTCAACACAAATCCGATGATAAGTCAAGTGGGATATTTACAAGTAGTGGGTGAGTTTTTATTCGATTTTCGATTTTGTCAAATATAATATTCATCCATATTTCCAGTCCATTTGAGATTGTTCGATGTGTCGAGGGCTCTTTTTCTCGCCCAATCGAAACCTTATCTTTTAGGCTTCGACCAAAAATGCTTTTTATGCCGTGTGAGATATAGATCATTTGGAAGAATACTATTATCGTCATTTCAACAATTCCATTCGGAAATAATGAAATGCCATTACTTTTATAGTTCCCCCGAATATTTTGGATATCGAGAGCACTCCTTCATCGGTGGCCGTACGCGAAAATCAGAATATCAACATGACCTGCCGTGCTGATGGATTTCCAGCCCCAAAAATTATCTGGAGACGGTATGTTTGAATTTTGCATCAACACACTCACAAAATATATCGAATAATTTGTCGGCTACACATTTTTTTTTCTCGCCCCATCGGTCATAAT
Organism: Sitodiplosis mosellana; assembly: GCF_009176505.1. NCBI lineage: Eukaryota > Metazoa > Arthropoda > Insecta > Diptera > Cecidomyiidae > Sitodiplosis > Sitodiplosis mosellana. Next base: position 13,789,437 of record NW_022601467.1, on the reverse strand, counting down.
TAAATCACAAAATTCCGATTTGAAATATGAGAACACAGTCAGATGAAAAATGATCGTGAATACGAAATGAAATAAATTCCGACGCTTTTACAAAAATGGGAGAAAATATGTGATGCTTTGCAAATGGAGATCAGAACAATAAAAAAATTATATATATAGACTCTGCTCAAATATTTTCTAATTTTGCTGTGGCTTTTATTGTCTCATCATTCTACGGGTGTTTTCCTCATTCACAATATAATTCTCATTTTCTTTCTCTCTCTCTCTCTCTCTCTCTCTCTCTCTCTCTCTCTCTCTCTCGCACACTCAATCTATTCAATAAACTCAACAGGGAGGATGGCGAATCAATAACTGTGGAACGAAAAAAGAAAGGCAAAACATCACGTTAGTATTGTGTTTGGTTTTTGTTGTATATTCATTGGTTTTTGCGTTTTTACATTTCTCATTGAAAGCCAGCGTGGCCGACCAAACAATATGATGCGATAGCATCAAAAGAGAAAATAACTCGCAAAAATGTTGAAATGAAGACATTGCAATCTCAATTAAATTTAAACTCTCTCTGTTGTGTTTCTCAGTTGGTTTCTATTGTTCAGCGTGCAATGGGTGTGTGTTTGACTTTGAATGTGTTTTCGAACATAATACGTTTACACAGTTACATAAAAGGTAAACTTGTGGTTATGCACATTTTAGTGCTAATTGTGACAATTAAATTGACTCGACCCTGGATTCTTAACCAGTTTTCAAATTGGAATAATTACATGTTTTCGAAAAGAATTTATTTTTTGAATTACGAACAGCACTTACAGAGAACTTCTCTATATGGTTATAATTGAGATCAAACTCAATATTACTCAGAAGAAATGAGAACGGGTGAAAAGAAGTTTTCTATCCTTTTGCTAATACAGTAGAACCTCGATTATCCGTCAGGCACCGGACCAGAGCCTTGACGGATAATCGAAAAAGACGGATAATCGAGATTTTCATAAAATAAGGCAAAATAATCAAACTTCCATACTTTCTAATTAGTTTTTGATGAGAAACAAAGTGATGTAGAAAATATATAATAGATATGAGAACAGATTTGGTGCATTGTCCAATATATTGGACAATCTTGTATATAAAAGAAGTGCACCGAAAACGCAAAGCCTCTGATTTCAAATCTTATTGTGCGAATGTACAAGCGGCACACAATTGATTTCAAACATGTGTTTTGAGATTGCTGAGCATCTCAGCATTTCGTAAGGCACGGATATATCCGAGTATATCGACGACGCATACAGTGACGTGCGTTGCTACGCGCAGCCGCAACGACTCGACCGGAATGTTTATGTTGTTGCTGCGTGCAGCCACATCAACTGAACACACTTCGGTCGAGTCGTTGCGGCTGCGCGTAGCAACGCACGTCACTGTATGCGTCGTCGATATGCTCGGATATATCCGTGCCTTACGAAATGCTGAGATGCTCAGCAATCTTAAAACACATGTTTGATTGATTTTGATTGTGAAAGTTAGTTGGCAACTTTATTCGTATGTTCAAGTGAAATAAACTGAAAAATGAACTGAACAAAAACTTTTCCACCTTGAAAATGTATGACGGTTAACGGAGGTGACGGATAATGGGAGGACGGATAATCGAGGTTCTACTGTAGCTCTGAAATTAGATTTTCCCCCAAACCAATGTCAACACCAAAACTAGTGGGCGAAATATTTTTGTCAAATTTCGCTAGAAGAATCAAATCCGAGCGAACAATTTTAGAAATTCTATACAATTTGGTAATGAGTTTTTAGGTTCAATTGAGGTTGCATGATATTTCATTCACATCATCAGCATCAGCATTAGTGAGAATTCATGCAAAAGCGACCCGCAAACAAATATTGTGTATTGAATCATATAAATGAAACGGGCTTAAGTAGCTTTACGTATGGTTAAGAGCTACGATTTATCATGGCCGGATATTAGATCATCCGGCATTCGCTTAACTCATCTACAACGATCATTGATTATAGAAAAGATTAAGCCATTCATTTCTAAAAACAATATGTTTTCCTTTGTGTCTCGTTTCATTTATTCTCTATGGATTTCGCAAATTCACGCGTACAAAAACAAAAATGATGACGACGACAACGACGATGCCGACAGCGGTGTACGATGGAGAAGTGTTGCCGTTAACAAAAGTCAGCCGCAATGAGATGGGAGCATATCTATGTAATATCTCAACTATAATGCTTACAATTACTGTATTACTTATTGGGTCATTTTTTCGTCTTTTCTTTCTCTCTTTCTCGCTTTTTGTTGGTCACTTTTCAGGTATCGGTAAGAATGAGATAGCAAAATGGAGCGGCGTTTGCATCCAAACTACGTCAATTTGTTTATTTTCATGAAAAAAAAAATGAAAAAAATGTACGTTTTTTCTTGTAGCTACGAATGGGGTGCCTCCTAGCGTTTCCAAACGCATTATACTGGATGTCGAATGTAAGTGTGCACATAAATTACAATTTCGTCTCCATTTTTATCACTTTTGTGTCCCAGTCGACATCAGGCAGACAATATATGCGTACATCACTCTCTCTCTCTCTCCGTTCTTATCCGAGTGTTGTGAGTCGAGTGGTATCTCCAGAGCGAGTGTTCCTGCCGTCCGTCGATCATCCGTCGATGCAAAGCCAAAAAGATTAAATAAAGCACCAAGCAAAAAGCATTAATAATGAACATTCCTATAGATATATGTATTTCGATTGAATAACAAACATACGGTGTTCCACACACATCCATTCCCAATACGTCCAGTATGCGCACGCTGTGTGTGTGCTTGTACTACTGAATTGAGATGAAATATTTTCTTAAATCGCACGAAATTTATTTCTTCTCCACTTTACTAATGTCATTTTTTTTCCTTTCCTTTTCTTCTTTTTCTTCTTTCTCATATTTCTTTGCTGATGCTCCGTGTTTTCTTCCCTCTGCAATGCTCAACAATGTATTGATTTGATGTCTGTATCATCATTGCGTTGCCGGATGCCGACAAAAAAACCCATACGACGAATGAACGAAACAAAAAAATCATACACATCAAAAATTCAAACAAAAATTGTAATAACAACGTTTGGGTTCTCACGTATTTTCCGCGTTGCAACGGATGGCCCAAAATGCTATAACACGCATGTAAACACACATGCGATATGACGACCCAATCCAAACGACGAATCACACACGAAACAAACACGCGCCCCATCATCTGAATCATCGACAATCTCGACATACACACTTCCACACAAAAACACATGGAAAAACACACCGAATGGAACCAAACGGACGATGAATGAACAGTTTCACCAATGATATTCGTCCCAAATCAGCTAGTTGGCGCACCAGCTGGAACTGATGTCACAATTGATTGTAATACAGAAGCACATCCAAAGTACATTAAAAATCCATTTTATATAATTTTTTTTTCAGCATTTCTTTCTCACTCCGTATATTATTGTGTGAGTGTTGTCTGTGTTTAATACAAAATGTGTATGCATGAGTGTGTATGTTTTTGTATTATGATTTGTTTTTGTTTTCTCCTTTCCTTTCATTTCCATAGATTTATTTGTTATGTGCGATTTCGTTTCGTTGCAACACATTTCGTTTGAATCGTTTGCAATTTGTAGCTCGAATAAAGAAAATGAACAAACGACTGTGTGCATTGCAACATAAACATTTTGATATAGATATTCACTCATTTACGTTAGCGACATTAACTACAACATTTCGGCACTAAATTTGACTGTATAGATGCATCGAGTGCTGGTGAATGCGAGAGAAAAACACAAACACAGAAGAGAAGTGCCAAAAAAGAAATGAAACGAAACGAAAAAAAAAACAAAATCGGAGTAATGATGATGATAATAGTAATAATAATGGTGAAGAAAAAAATAAATACGACTCAATTCAAACTGAAAATTTATATGAACCAATAAGCGTGAGAAAAGGAAAAAAAAACGACATTACGTGTGTATGTATGCGAACATTTTCAAATTTCGCTCTTTCTCATCGAATACGGGTACAAACGACCGAAATTGCATATGTCCAACACACACACTCTCTCACACAAAAAAAAACGAAACCCAGTGGCATAAAGAAGTTGCTACGTTTGCTAAATGCATGCATTTCGAATGCTATGCTATCGATAAAACCCTTACATGCACTGATTTTGCTTGGGTTCAATATCTTTGCACACTTTCAAAATGATAAAACTTTCATATTTTCGATATCTTGTGCTTTTCCCATTTTCCCTCAAAATCATACTTTAATTTCGTTTCTCTTTGACATTGTATTCCTACTGCCGCTTCGTTTCGCATTTTTTTTCTTCTCTTTCCGTCTCTCTCTCTCTCTCTCTCTCTCCCGTTTCGCTCCATTCTTCTATGTCGACCTGCGTACCCTGTGAATGGCCCTCGATCGTTTCACCATACTTACATTTAACGATACACATTGTCTCATACTTAGTCATCGACAATATGGCATACAAGTGAGCATCGCATTCCTTGTGCACACATACAAAACGAGCAGCTCATTTCACATCCGTCGATATGCTACAAAATTTTCTTGCAAAATCGAAAACGAGTGAACTGAACTATCGTATAAAAAAATGTTGCGACCAACGATGCTTTTTTCTTCTCGGTTCATTCGTTTGTTCTTCTCTTTTTTTTGTTCTTCAACTTCTCTTTATTCTTCAACGGAAAAAAAAATTGAATGAAATACTATAACATTTCCAGTTGCACACATTGTCGTTATGACTGCAAATTATGTATACATCGTTGGATCGAGCGTTGTGTCACACAATCATTTGCACGAGCTTTTGTTATATGTGCACACTTGGTGAACGGTGTGAAATGTTATTGATATTCAATATTCATAAAGACAAAAGCAAACGATTTTATCATTCTGGGGAGACACCGTTCACCAAAACAGAGTATGAAAGCAGAAAAAATAGTAATAATATAGGGAACCCTTTTTGGATATGATGATACGGACAAAATTGGTTAAAATTTACTAAAATGAGTCGAGGAGATGAACTTATTTTGTATTTACCCCGATTTTATGATCGTGTGATATTTTTCCTCACTTTTCTACTGAAAATTTGAGCACATAATGAGCTTGGGTGAGGATTTTTATTTATATTTATGCCCAATGGAGAAAATATTGTAATCCATTTGAGTATAAAGAAAAATTTCTGCGCCCGATTCATCCAGTATTTAGGAATAGCTCGATTCTACTTTCAAGATTGTAAGTGTTACATTGTTTAATCTGCATTGAAAAAGAATATACGACGATGACGACGAGCACATACATTCCCGGAATGGAAATGAACGAACGAGTCCTGTAAATGATAAAATGCAAGCATTCCATCATAATTGGTTTCGATTTTTTCTTGCTCATCTATCCCGTGCCGACCAATGCAATGGCGATGATTCGTTCATCTGATACGGGCTACGATTGCAATAAAGCAGCTGTGACTGCATATCATCACTCGGTTTTATTCACACAAAACATTTTTTTGTTGTTCGTTTTTTTTTTTTTTGTGTTGTCGTTCATTTGTTTGGAGTTGTGCAAGTGAAACGCTATTTTTACCGTTTATGTTTTTTTTTCTAGTATTATTTAAATAGCATCTATCTCAGTAGAAAATCTCTTTTTCATTGCGCTTTCTTTTTTTACAGAGCAATAATATATTGGGTTTATAATTCTGTCATGGTATTGCCGAGCAAAAAGTACAAGATCGACTTCACGGAAAACTCCTACAGGTGAATAACACAAATGCTATTTCTTCTCTTTTTTTCTCGCATATAAATATCATTTATGCCTTCACATTTTTTTCCCAAACGCTTCATTCGTATTCGCATCCCTCTCTCTCTCTCCCTTCCTTCACATCGAAATGGCGTTTCCTGCGGTGAAACATTCTCTGTGATGGTGGTGTTTTTATTCTGTCTGATTTTCTTCGCGAATTTCCTTATTGTCTACAAAGTGGTTTCGAAACAAACATATTTGTGTATGTATTTTACACACGTTTTTTTTTCTCTCTCTAGCTTTCTTTCTTTCTCCGCACCGTTTTCGACATTCGCAAAACAAATAGACGTGAAATAAAAGAATCCTCCACCTGCACCGATGAACGATATAAAGTGAACTGGGGAATATAAATGCGAAGTTCGCATCGCATGCAAACAGAATGCAAAGAAAAGAGAGAGAGAGAGAGAGAGAGAAAAAAAACCACTAACAAAATTCACATTGAAATATCCGAGCGTTTTGTTGCGAAAATGCATCAAGGTGTATGTGTTTTTGTTGTTGCTTTTGTTAAATTGGTTTCCAATGCTATTTCTACCGATTCTCTCTCTGCCTCACTCCATGGAAAATTCTCATGAAATACGTATTTCCTATTTAAGCAACTATACGATATTCAGTCAGCGCCAGTGGAGCAATGTTTCCAACACTTTGGCAAAATCAGATTGACATCTTCTAACAGTTTCTGGATATTGGCAAAAATGAACACATGAACATTACATTGCTGCGGCTGTGGTGATAGTTGTTGTTGTTGTTATTGTTATTGTTGAAACACATGCAAATCTTCTTTCAAATAGATTTTACAAGACTTGAGTGGTATGGCTTGTGCGATGCAAAAAAGATAGAAAAATCAGGTGACGAAAATCCGTTCGGTGCACACGTTTCAGTGCCACCGGTCCACAGTAGCACACAGTGTGGCAAACCACAAATATGCTTCAGATTTGTATCGCATTACTGTGAATTTGTTTGATGGTGTCTTGTAATGCGTGCGTTAAACCTTGTTATGTGCACGCAAATGTATCCGAAATGCTTGAATGATTTTATTTCCGATAAACAGCTCTGGTTCAACTCAAATATCAAGAGATGTATTTGTATTTGTAGTGGCAATCAAATAGATTCGTTGGTGTTCTTCGGAATTTTTTTTCACATGTCCAAATTAGAAATGAATAACATAAGACATGTTGCCACTGGTTTTAGCAGTTTGGACATTTCCAACGACATACAAACTCGATTTCTATTCATTTTATTTTTCTCCTCTTTCGCCAACAAAGAGATGGTTTTGTTATTCAATGATTTGATACGTTTCCTCAGTGAATCCCGGAAAGAATGGTGAAGAAGAAAAAAAAACCCTGTTCTGTTGACATCGGATGCCATGCAGTTTACTGCACAAATGTCCAGATCGAAAGCAAATAGCTCTTGCATCAACATCTCTCACTCTCTCTCTCTTTCGTCGTCTTTCGTCGGCATTCCATGGGCGGATGCAGGGAAATACAAATGATATTAATATTCATGAGGATGTGAATATTCCATTTCGACGCATATCTCGTGTGCGACAGAGAGGAAGACAGACCCGGAGCGCGTTCATATTATTTTTGTCATAAGGCGTGTGTCACCAAAGTTTGCGAAGAAACTCATCGGAAAGCATTATGCAAGGGAATCACTTGATAATAAATTTTGAGATAGATTTTCACTTATCACTCTATTCATATGGACACGTACACCAACTAATTCCATATTATTAACAACTCCCGGCTCTACAAACATAGAGAGAGAGAGACATAGCAGTTTGCTGCTCACAATATCGATATGATATTTTTTAAATGAATTTTCCATAACGTGCCGCAATCAACCAAGACGAAGAGGCTAGGAAGTTGATGTGAAAGCAAATATATACAAAAAACAAACAAGCATTATTATCATCGTTATAACGTTTTCTTTAACAATTTTTGCTCACTTTTTCCCTCATTCTGTTCATTTTTCTGGTTTTGTTCTCTCGATGCCATCATGTGTACATCGGAAATATGCCATGATGATGACGACGACAACGATGACGACAAATGGAACAAAAAAAAACCCGTATTCGTATCTTAAACAGAGCACACATGAAGCTCACAATAAGGAATTTGCAGTATGGGGACTTTGGCAACTACAGATGCATATCGAAAAATTCTTTAGGTGAAACGGAGGGATCAATACGCGTCTATGGTAAGCGATTCACTATCCGTATGCATGTGCATCTCAATATCTTGAGATGATGATTATTTGTTCAAAAACTTTTTCATCAAATTTTTCGTCGTCGTGGTAGTCGACGACAGCGACGGTGTTCGTTCTTTTACATTATCTAAGATTCTCGTTTTTGCCATCTTTTTTTTCATTACTTGTGTGTGTGTGTGTACCATCTCGTTTTCTTTTTTCCCATCCATCGAAATGCACTTTCTTTTGCCATCATTTTTCTTTATGGTAGTTTCAAACATTCTTCTTTTAATTTGTTCGCTGTAACTAGTGCAACGTGGATGAGTATGATTGTGGAAAAACATTGCGCATGTATGTGTGTGTGTGTGTGTATGTGTATGCATAGCATTAGTTTGTAAAGCTCCGTGAAAGACGGAAACCGCTCAAATGAAGCATGGATGCAAGTAAATAAATAGACTTTACACTCAATTCACAGCGGGCAGAATCGTTGTTCAGAAAGTAGAAAGAATGAATGTACTGAATTCGATTGAGACGAAATGATGTGACGATGACGAGCGAACACAAGCAAGAAAAGTGTGATGACAACCCGAGTTGTTCTTGTGCATCTTATCATCTATGGCCAGAAAAAAGCACGCCTGATGCAAAGATATGTATGTCGATGATGGAATGAGAAAGGCTAAAAAAAACGAGCACATTTCAAATGAATTTTGATATAAAGGCGTTGCGCACATTGCATATTACGAGCAGTTTGCCTGCAAAAGTACAAAGAAGAAGAAGACGACGATGAAAAAAAAAGCCCGATGAGGGATAAAAAGGAATAAAAGATCGAGAGAGAGAAAAAGATTATGTATGAAATGTAACATACGTAAGAAATTTCGGATTATTCCGTTTATTGGAGTGCTATTATCCATTTTTTTTCTGTTCCTCTGTGCTGTATGTTATTTGCGCAATTTTTGCACCATGTGAATGAATGAACGATGAAAATTATTGACGCTCGATGTCACATGCGACAAGCGTGAAAATAAATCAAAACGATAGGTTGTAATGTGGATAACTGCTGTGGCTGACTGCCACTCCTTTTGATTGTTTCACTGCAAAACATACATATCAGACAGATAATCAAATGCGAGCAACAAAAAAACGATGGTAGATATGGTGAGGGCGTTTTTATTTCTGCCATAATTTTTGAAAATGAACAAGGCATTTCAAGCGCTCAATTTAATAAATATTTGCGCGAGCTTATTCTATACATCACATGTATATATGCATGCAATGCCGTGCGTTTTGTCTAGACCTCAGACATTGATTTGACGTAAATAAAAGCTGCCATGATTACTAAAATCAATGATTTTCCTTTTTATTTAATAATCGAAATGATAGATGCATGCAATGAATTAAGTATATGACAGAGACACAGTGCGCGAATGGAAAAGAAATGCGTTCGATGTTTCAGTAAATCGCGGTTGCGAATTAATTCATTTGATTGAATCAAATAAGTGGCGAAATACGTCGATTTCAAATTGATTGGAAAAAAGGCGGTCGAATTTGCCATTCCATTTAAGGTGAACTGAATTCAATTCGAAGTTTATTAATCTTTAATAAGCCTATCTATGGAATAAAATGGCACGGGGTCTTATCCATTTGTAACTAGAACAAAATATTCAGTGATTGAAGATAAGGTAAATGTTTGTCGTTAGATCAACGTATCGAAAATGTTCGCTGTATTAAAATTGCTCCGTTTTGATGTTGAATTTCTGATTAGATTTTTTTTTCTGTCCAATCGAAAGTTTCATTTTCTTATTCAAATCCATTATCCAGATGAAGATGAACGAGAAAAGGATACTCTCTCTCAATCTTTTCGCAATCTCTCTCTTTCGCCCTCACATCCATTGATTGGTCTTCTTTCTCTTTGTGCTTTTGCCCCTATATTGATAAGGAAAGTGGATTTATAATATACATTTGTCGAATTGGCCGTAGCAAAAGCAGCAGCAGCAGCAACACAGTTCACAGTGCAATTTTGTGACAGAAAAGTTTTCAACAACAAGTTTATTTATTGAATGAAATGAAAATCAATTAAACTTTTCTATCAATGCGGCATTTAAGTTGTTGCCTTGTATTGAAGGCAGTGCATAAAATAGCAACAATGCCATCTCATCTGCAAACACTAATGAAGTACCGGATCCATGGTTTTCTTTTGCTATGTTCGACGAATATCATTGCAACGGCAAACATAAAATCCCGTTCTATTGCTTTTTCTCACCCACTCTTCACTCTCACCCCATCTCCCAACCGATCGCGCTATATATCGTTATCTACTCGCTCTCTAAAATTTAATTAATCGGAAGTATCGAATTTAAACTTTCATGCCAGTTTAATGCACAACCGAACCGCTATTTCGAGCGTTTTGCTATCAAATTTAGTTTTTTGGATATTCTGTTTGTTGCTTTACGAAATGAGAGAATGAGTGTGCGAAATATTTAGTGTATGTTATATTGTGAATGTTTTTTTTCTGTTACTCTGCGTTTTCTTCTCGTTCATCCAGCGGTTTTTCAAAAGTTAAAATAACTTTGTGCATTCAAACATAACGTGTTTGAATGAAATGCCATTATTTTATAGGCAAAAAGTTGTTTTGCTTATTTCATGGCTAAACATTTGCAGAACCGGTGCAAAGATTTGGGTGAAAATGTGCTCAATCGACAATTTTTATTGAATGTCAAAGTCAGAACGGAACGAACAATTTTCCAAACAAAGTAGCTGATTCGGTTGTTTATTCGGCTGTATGCCCTGAAAATTCGATCAAACCCATTGCCAGTGGAGCGATATTCACGGAGATTTTCCACTATGAGAATAAACTCATCCATCCTAATCAAATAAAACTGCTACAGAATATTATCCAAATTTACTTGATGCATATATTCCAAGTGAAAAATGCTAAAATATTCACAGGGAGAGATAGAGAGAAAATGTGGAATGGTGGCAGAGTGTGGTTCGCTGTACCGAGAGAGATAGAGAGAGTGAGATGAGTGCAGTGTACGGATATAGTATGTGTGTTTGCAATGTATGTATGCATGAAATGTTGGCCTTTATTTTACATAATTGGATATTCATTTCATTTGGTATTGGAGTTTCGGCCAACGTATTAATCATTCATTGCATGTATCGTATTGAGTGTATGCGCTAGGGAAAAATCACCATCATTCAAAATACGTGAATTTTTTCGAAACGTTAAAATTAGTTTGTAAAAGCTCTACGATTTTCTTCACTCACTCTCTCTCTCTCTCTCTCTCTCTCTCTCTCTCTCTCTTTCTCCTTTCGTTCGTCGTTTGTCTTTTTCCCTCGAATTACACGTAGATTCTTTCTCTTCTCTTTCTTTTCGCTCGCGAACGGACACGCTTGACTTTATTTTTTTCTTGTGCTTGGCGAATGAAAGAGCTGTGGGGAACAAGCGTCGTGAACATGCTGTAAACTTTGAAATATCAGTGTTTTGAATTAAACTTGGAACTGAGAGTGGAGCAAGCAGTATGCTGGATGTGTATGTGCGGAGATTGTGCCTTACAGTCAAGAAGTACCAGCAATCGCACATTTATGCAGTTTATTTAGTATATTGATAGTATTCGCACTGGCTGTATGTGTCTATAACATTATGTGCCGTTGGTTTTTATTTGTCTTCAGTGTGTATGCTTCCCTTTGCCATTCATTCCTTCGTTCGTTCGTTCATTCGTTTCTTCGATGGGCAAAGTTCCAAGCATAATGTAAAAATGTATAGAGAACATGTTGAATAGTCTCTTAAATATAAATATGTTTAAAATATAAATCGCAAATGTACATGCATGGGCATGTGAATGTTTCTCTTTTTTTATTTCATGTGTGCTTAATGCGTTTTCCACACACACTCTCTCTCTCTCCGCCTGAGAATCTTACTTCTTCTTCTTATTATTTTTTTTTTCTGATGTTTTCTTTTTTCTTCAAACCAATTTTCGTTCTTTTTCCTTCAACAGAAATTCCCCTACCGTCAACGTCCAAGCAACTAACCCATGTGATCAGCGAACCGAAAGAAACAAGTAAGTGGCTATGCCGTACAAGTATAATATATTCAATATGTTCTCCCCATTGCAATTTTACATGGCATCATAAATATCCATACGAAAACGAAATACTCATGTTTTGCATTCAAGCGTTCATGTGATTTTTTTGCGTCTCTGTCTCTGCCTCACTCCCTTTTTGCCGAATAGAGTCTCAATTTGCGATTTGATCTCTTCTAACCCCTTCATATTTATTTTTCTTGTTCAGTATTTTGTTTGCCTTACCAAATTCCTTCCATTCCAATCGGCTTGTGTATCATGGATTTTTGATTTCTTCGATCTCTCTCTCTCTCTCTCTGTCTCTCTTTTTCTCTCCTTCTCTCTCCCTATCTGTATCGATGAATTTCCGAAATTGAATATATTTGACCGACGCTGCGTATGTTCTTCGCGAATTCGGTATTTTTGCAGCGGAGTTTCTTTATTTCTCTTCGTTCAGTGGATTTCTCGTTCTCATCACATTTACCTTTTGCAACGAGACCAAACTTTTGCAACTTCCAAATTTATCAGTTTTCGAAACGACACAACAACAAGACACTCACACGATCATGCATTATTGAGAACGAAATCAGATTCTTCAAAGGCACAGAATCACTGATGCTGTTACTCCTTTTTTCAACCTCGTGCCTGTATGTGTTTGCACTGTTTTTCTTTCTCATTCTCGTGCCAATATCGTTGTGCTCATGTCGAAGCGCTCAATTGCCAGTCCACATATAAGGCAAACGTGTTCGAATAAAGAGCATGTTGGATTGCAGAATGTACACGCTTCATAAACCATAATTCACTTCTACAAGCCGTGTGTGTGTGTGTATGTTCTTCTTCGTTATTCCTTTTATGTGTCTTCTTTTCTAATCTATGGATGCTCATGTATGGGCAGTTAAAATACAGAACGAGTGAGAGGGCGAGCAAGAGATCGTATAAGCACGCTGGTCACACAGGGGTTGACCATAACATTCTTAACATTCCCATTTACTTCATGTTTGCCATTGCCTTGATTTGTTATGTCGTGTGCAAGGATACACAAAAAAATATTTCTGATGTTTTTATCCTATTTTGCGGATTTTCGCATATAATTTACTCATTGTGGTCCGTTTGTGCTGCACCAGTCACTCCGTCCGAAGATATTCTTTGAGCAGTTTTCTTTCAGAATTTTTTCTCTCTTCTCCCTTCTCCCTCCTTCTTCTTCCATCTCTTTTTTTTCCATTCTCTGTGCCTTTTTTGTTGTTGTCTACATCTTAAATCCCATGAAATAAGATATAGGACATTTGACGTTAAACGTCTTTCATTTTATTCGCTAAAGCAAAATGCTCGTACTGTTGATTTGCTGTTATTTCTTTGGCTCAGCAGCAGCAGCAGCTCAATTTTCCAGTGTTCACTGCTTTAACTTTCGACTACATCAAAGACAAGACAAAGAAACGATTATCGTTGCTAAAATACACACAACCAACTATATTGTCTGAATCGTCGTCTGAATCTGATTTTATTTTCTGTTTGCAAAATGCAATCATTGGACAGAGATTTTTGCTGTCGTTTCCTTCTATTTATCAGCGTTTTTCATCAAAGCAACACAATAATGTTAAACGTAATGATTTGTCTCATAAGAACACGATCGTTATATGTACGAGAAAACGCTCAGGGAATTTCCTGTAATCGCTTCGGTTAACTTGTTTGTTTGCTTGATTTGTTTTGATTTTCGATTGAGGACGAGCGCTCAAACTCGCTTAACGAACAAGCAACCAAGCAGATTTTCGATGGCTCCCTCCCCCTCTCTCTCTCTCTCTCTCTCTCTCTCTCTCTCCGTCTGTCTTTCTTTCCACTCTTCTTTTTTTCGTGAATGTGTTTTTTAGAGAACTTTTATGAAAAAATTATTCCATGCATTTACCCAAATGAACAGACAAAAAAGCAAACAAATTGTAATGAAACACCAGAGACCCCAGCCAAGTCATTCTCAATTGATGCTGTTAAAACAATTGCTTAATATGTTGATGTATATTCGCTTATTTTTCTCGCGTTTTTAATACGCGCTCACCAAAGTGCCTGGCCATGGTGAAAAGCTTTTGTTATCATCGGAAAATGACTCCCAAAGTGATGATTTCCGTCAAGGAAACGTTGCAACAATTTTTGGGGCAGAACAATATGTTTACACCAACAGTGTTGTCTGCTTTTTTTTGTTGGCCTTTTTTTCGTCTACTTTTTTTCGTCTACTTTTTTTTTTCTTATTTTCTTTTGTTGTGCACGACATTTGATCAATTTGTAATTGTGCTTGTGTTCGACATAGATTCGGTGTTACGCAACGACACAACTCGAGTTGTTCAACCTGAAGTCATATTTCGTTCTGACACACTGGGTCAAACGAGCAGCAACACAATTGCCGGCTCGTCAAACAATGCCATCGATCAACGCAAAGGCTCCGTAGCAATTGGTCAGAGTGTCTTCTACACGGAATATCCACCACAAGACTATGGAAATTCGGGTGAGTGCAATTTTGAAAAGTAACTGCTTCCGGCTTGGACATATTTTTGTTATTCCATTTTCAATGAAAATTAGCTACATACTGGGGGCAAGACACGGTATCAATTTGTCATAATTCAACTATTTTGAACGATTTTTTCATTGTGGAATTCCAACTTATGGAATTAGAACATAAGTTTTTGCAAATTTGTTAGTTTTTTCTTCCACACATTTAGTATTACCAATGCATTCCTTATGGAGATTTTTGTTTTGTTTATTTATTGTTGATTGTAAACAAATCTGCCTATCTTTTTGCATTGTCTCTGTGCATTTCTTATGGACATATACTATGTACAGTGCAATGCGTTGATATAGGCAGACTTGTTGACAAAGAACGGTAAATAAACAAAACAACCTCCATAAGAAAATGTATTGGCAATGCTTAATGTATGGAACAAAAAAGTTTCAGTCTCTCTAATTTCTGCTAACTTTGCTATTTTTAAACGAAATATCACTATTTTTTTAATCGTGTCTGTCCCCTAGGCTACATATCATTGAAAAGATGATTAGATTTCTTAAAGCAGTTAAAAAAATTCAATTAAATTTATTGGGTTCATTTTTTTCGTTTGCTTTGCAGGCAATTCACCGCATCAATTCGCATTGATTGGATGCGCCAAACTGCTATCGATACTTTTCCTCGGCAAGTATTTGTTATTGTCATAAAACCATATCCCGAAAAATACACATTGTTAATTTTAATTGTACATATTTTCCGAGAGTCTAATGTGTAAGTGTATGTGATTTTTGTGTATTCTCGGTTTTTGGAACTTGGAACTATATTCCGATAAATTGTAAAAAGCTTTTCTTATTAGAATTTAAACAGAAAGAAAAAAACACCTAAAATAAAAAAACCAAATCATTCGTTTCGCATATAAAAACGGTGCTACCGTATTTTGTTTTAAATTCCAAGAGAAAGAAAAAAAATGCATTAAAAGAAATATAAATTTTTATTCCACAAAAAAAAGACCAAGTTGAGCACATTGGAAATCTGAAAATATCTATGCAATGATTAAGAATAGTGTCAAAAAAAACAGACAAAGTATATTTTAAACGAATTACTATTACATGAAATAACAACCAAATGAAAAACAAAAACCTGCATCACGAATTGTGTAAAATATCGTTGAAATGAGGAAAATTATTACATTTTGTATCATTTTCGCGCGCGTTACTCTGATTTGCATATAATAATAATTAAATGAATTAACATCTGTATCGACTAAAAATATTGACTATAAAATGTTGAAAATGAGCTGATGTCAATAACATTCCACTCAAAATCAGCCCCCTTCCCACGTGCGTTCCCATCAAATAAATAATATGATTAGCATCGAGTGAAAATAGTTTGTGATATCAGCCGATGACATGTTATGTCGTGCTCTTGCAAACGTGTTGATGGGCCCAATGATGATAATGGAAATTATTCAAAAATTCATTTTGTCGAAATATGAATGAGTCAGCCGGATTAATGAATCGTTTTGGATTTGAAACAAAATTCAGAATGATTCGTGTTATGAAAATTCACTGGATTTTGGATGATTGTTTAGCTTTTTTTTTTTCATGAATTGACTCATTGACAGTGTCGTGACATGTAATTTCCGCTTAACAAAAACCGAAAAAAACGGTTGACAAGGTAATATTAAATACCATTTCAGATGCACACGAATTGACAAAAAATATTTCAAATTTATTTTTATGCTGAAAAAAACATTAAATGTGAATTTTAACTATTTAATGAATCGATTTGTTTTCAGTTTTGTATATTTTATTTAAATGAGCAAACGAAAAGAAACCACATTATAACTTATTGTTGAGCATTTAGCTTAAAATTGTACTAGTTTCATTATATTTTTCAGCTAAATAGTTCCCTTGGTCCAAAACTCAAATCAACCATTCTGCACAGCCAATTGCACCTAAAAAGAAACTTAAATACTCTGTTTATAAATAATAAAAAAAATCCTAACAATAATGATTTAGACTATTGAAAATCCAAAGCTAAACAGCTCACCATTGAAGTTATTCTTAAATGTTTCAAGTCATGATATGGGTAAGAATGATTGTTAAATCAAGAAAGAAAAAAAACTTATGTTGAACATTTGTAATTGCGCAAAATGTGCGCAGAATTGTCATTTTGTTTGCGATTGCAAGCAAACGAAACGGCTACAAAGTTTGGCCGTCGTTTTGAATGTACTTGGACTGAATAGAAAAAAAAGTTCAATCAGCTTAGTCGATTGAAGGGACTTTGTGGCTCATGCTGATTGAATTTATATATACATATGTCAAATGCTGGCCAAAGCCTCTTAAACTAGTTAACCCACATAGACATACACACATACACAGCATTTGTCCACATGAAAATTCCCGTATATGTAAAAAAAGAGAACTTGTTTTACATGAAGAAAAAAAAAACAAGAAGAAACAGCAGCGAAAAGAGATAAACTTAGACAACGCGCAGTACATAAGGTCCCGCTGATATTGTTTTTAAATTCGTTAGATGTTTAAAAACGCCTATATATCATTTTCTTTGTGCAAACGAGACTATGATGATTCTCGATGAATGTATAATATCACTTTCACTTACGTAGAACGAAACAGATCTCATCTTCCACCAACAACAACATATATTAGTTGATTATTTTTCTACAAACATAAAGAAAGCACAAAGCCAATCTTACAATATAACAACGAACATCAGCGAACATTTTGGTGCTCAAATTCATCAAACGTCATTCGTTTGGTTGTAGTAAAATTTTTATTTGTCGTTTTGTAAATAAGAAGTGCATTAACATTGACTCAATTTCCAGGTATTAGAATGTATCCTCTGAATTGAAAGCTTTTTGGCTCCTGAGGGCCAATCATTTCATGCAATATGTTTGACTAGTTCCTCATCGTCTTCACATCCGAAAAGCATGTGTTCTCTCTTCCATCTCACCCGCTCTTCCCCACTTTTATCTATCTTTCATTCTGCTTCTCAATCGATGTTTATCTACAATTCTAACAATGCAACTATAGTAGTATCGGTGGTAAAAAGCCCAGCTTAACACTTATTATTGACTAGAGATTTAGTTTGAAATACTGTTCGGCATTTGTCCAAGGGGCGAGTTACTACTGAAACTGGATCATTACGGGACTGGATTCAGTACTTTTCAGTACCTGGTAATTTTTTTTCAGTAGTTTTAATATCTCATATATTATATGAATGGTTTGGAGCGAAAATGTATCGGGTGTATGCATTAGTTTTAAAGAATTTCCACTACAGATGGCGTAACTTGTACTATAACGCATCGGGCTATACTGTAACTATATTCACGTAAAAGCCACATCATTTGACATTAGTTTTCAGTAGGTGTTATTTTACCAAAGCGTAAACAACATAATTTTTTTCACTTACAATCATGTCAAAATACTTGCCGAAAAAACAGCATTTGCGGGAAGTTTTACTTTTCTTCTATAGTTCGAAGAAAACTGCTGCTCAAAGTCATCGTTTGCTTTTAAAAACTTATGGTAGCTCTAATGCTCCATCGTCTAATACATGTGAGTACTGGTTTCGACGCTTCCAAATTGGAGATTTTGACGTGGAAGACAAAGAACGGTCAGGTCAGGTCAGCCAAAAAAGTTTGAAGAAGACGAATCGCAAGCATTATTGGATGAAGATCCATGTCAAACGCAAAAAGAACTTGCATTGGAGTTGAACGTAGACCAAGCA
This sequence comes from Sitodiplosis mosellana, assembly GCF_009176505.1. Lineage (NCBI taxonomy): Eukaryota > Metazoa > Arthropoda > Insecta > Diptera > Cecidomyiidae > Sitodiplosis > Sitodiplosis mosellana. Next base: position 13,771,136 of record NW_022601467.1, on the reverse strand, counting down.
ACCATTTCCAGACGTTTGCATGCAATGGGAAAGATTCGCAAGCTGGGAAAGTGGGTTCCACATCAACTGTCTGAAGAGCAGCGCAAAGCACGGATCGTCACATGCAAAAAACATCTTGCAGAGCACAAAAACACAGTTTTTTATATCGAATTGTTACCGGCGATGAAAAGTGGGTTTATTACGAAAACCCCAAGCGTAAAGTAGCGTATGTTGATCCCGGCCAACCGGCGCTATCCCAGCCAAAACGAGATATTCATTGCGATAAGGTTATGCTGTGCATCTGGTGGGATATGAAAGGAGTCGTGTATTATGAGCTCCTAAAACCAGATCAAACGATTAATAAGGAACGCTATCGACGCAAATTGAATGATTTGGCTCATGCATTGGATGAAAAACGGCCATTAATAGCTCGAAAACACCACAATGTTTTGTTCCACGATGACAACGCTAAGCCACATCGTGCAACAATCGTTAAAAATAAGGTAGAGCAGCTCGGTTGAGATCGGCTTGATCAGCCCGCGTACTCTCCAGACCTTGCTCTTTGCGACTACTATCTATTTCGATCGATGCAGATTGCCCTGTCTGAAGTACGCTTTCAAAATGAGGAAGAAGTGCGAAAATGGGTTGATGACTACATAACCTCAAAAGACGAGGACTTCTTAAAGCGAGGAATCAACAAGCTGCCTGAAAGATGGCTAGAAGTCATAGCTAACGATGGCGAATACATTGGTTAATGTACTCATTCATTTTATTATTTTAATAAATGTATCTATGAACTCAAAAATTCTTTAAAATTAATGCATACACCCAATAATACAGAAAATTTGAGCGGAAAAATGTCGATGATGAATGAGCGAAAAAGGGATAGCTATATAGTAAACTGTATAGTAAAACTATAGTGAACTTTATAGCTATCCCTTTTCATTTGACATTTTTCCGCTCAACTTTTCTGTATTACATTTTCGCTCCAAAACATTCACATGGAAGTAATGACGTCATAATCCACCAAAGAAATAGGTCTATCAAAAAATCTACTGGACTTATGCTATCTGTATTCGATAGAATAATCTGTTGGTACTAAAAAGCACTGAAAAGCCGAAACAAAATTCAGTTGTCCGCAATACTTTCAGTAAATTCAGCAGTGATTCGCCCCTTGCATTGCCTGACTAACGTTCATTCCACGATGCACATTGCACATTGAATTGCGCATTTTATTCCGAACGCCTTCTCTTTCGTATCGTTTCGAACTTTCAATTTACTGCAATCAACATTTTCCACATTCAATCGCAAAACACTTCGGGAAACACACATTTTGAATGAGCGCCTCGGTAAAATGCTCAATTTCATGGCAACTGTTCGATAGCTACAAAAACAAGTGTCTGAAAATAGTTGAATGCTTTTGCAATTAAGCTTGCCATTTTAAGCATTACTTCGGAATATTTTATATGGCTTTTGTTTAGAAGTGCCCGTTCCCCATAATTTGTTAATCTTATCTTGCAAGTATTTTAAGATATGAGATTGAGAGAGAAAGCTCAATGCCTACTGCAAACTGTACTGAATGAGAAAAAAAAATCGATTCGAATCAATTTGGAAATTTTTATTCAAGAGCAAACGCATCGGGTAATAGTGATATATAATTTCAAAGGTGGAAATTTGAATTTCACTTTTCCGCGAATCGATATGAAAGCTCTCATCGATTTTTGTGATTCTAAAAATACGAGACCATTTCACAAAAGCAAATGAGTTTTTATGAGCAAAATATGTAGCTCAATAATGAAGCAAATTCGATAAGACGATTTAAATTGTGGAACAAGTGGAAAAATTGTTTCTCTTCAAAAACTCATTCAAAACAATGATAATAATAATGAAGCGACATTGTTTTCGTGTTCGCAGAACATCCTACTCAATATTGAATGGTATCGATGAGCTCAATATCAGCTCATTATTGTCATTAATTATTGTATTTCCATTATTTTCCAATTTGCTGACTGTACAGAGTGTACAAAAGTGCGCGAAACATGAGCATTTTAACCGGAATGTTGTGTATTCGCTTTCAATTCATTTAACACAAACACGAGCCCTTCTCTCTCTCTCTCCGCCTCCGTGTCTGTGTCTCTTTGTCTCTCTGTCACTCTCTCGATTACCTTTTTACCGATTTTATTATCAAAATGTTTAGGTTTTGTTCGAAGCTAGTGGAAAATTGACAGTGCCAATTAGGGTTGTTTCTGAACAAAAGTAATTTCCATTTATCGTGTTGTATCGACTTTTTACATAAGACGAAGCGCTTCGGTTGCTGAATGACCGTACCAATTTAAAACGAGACAGAATAACACAACAACAGCAACAATATGAGAATCACCGCTCTAAAAGCTGCCTTTCAAACGAATCCATTCGAGTGGCATGACTAACAATTGATAATAAATGGCGGTAGCAGCAGTAACACAGCAATGCAACTACATATTGGAATATTTATATGCGAAGCAAATACAATCCATAGATATGCATGGACATTGCATACGTTTTAAAGCAAATGCTTTGGCATGGGTATGGATGGCTAGAAAGCAAGAGATATTATGGTGATATGCGAACAAAAGGCAAAAATATCCATTATTTACAATATCTATATATATTTTTTCATGAAAAAGAGGACAATGCATCGATATGTGCGATGCATAACAATCGTTTGATAAATCATTTATTTTTGTTCAATATTCATTTCAATATTTTCGTCATAGTAGGCCTCACAGTGCTGCGAGGAAAGATGCATTGTGGCCGATGTATGTGTGCGCTGTGCGCAGATGTCTCATAAAATCAGTGACATCAATGTATTCCACTGCAATACTGTGTGAAATTATGTGTTTGTATGCCGATAAATATACATTGAGTTTTTTCTCACTCAGCCTTTCTCTGGTTCTCATACATGAAAATGTGCGATCAATGGCGAGAATTCATTGCAAAACGTTCAAGGAAATTGATGAAAAAAAGTGTCAATTCAAACGATGGCATTTTCGATCTCTCTCCTCCTCCTCTCTCTCTCTCTCTCGTCAATTTATCAGAGTAAAATCAAATAAAATGCCGAACATATGGCTGATATCACGTAAAACAGGTGATAAAACAAACATTTTCACGCAAATTTATAAAATACTTGACATTTCCACTTGGCGCTCATCATTTGCTTTTTTTCGCTGATTTTTTTCCATCTCGATTTTGACAATTCCACACTCATACCTAAACGAATCCGTTTACCCAGAACCAGTCCCTATCTACCAGCCACGAAGCCAGGCCTTTTCTACTTGCTCTCGCTCTTTCTTTCTCGAATCCTACGATAATAACCACGACACAAAGTGTGTGAACTTTGCTTGCGATTCGGCCAAAAGTATTCGGCAAAGTAATCAACAATGATCAATTTATCCAATAATGACTGCACGTATGTTGATAAAATAAATGACTTGGACTGCATTTGCAGTGGTGCGAAAGTCACAAAAGTGTACTTACACTCGGAGTTTTAGTATGTGACTACAAATCGACTTCATGCCAACTTATTGCACCACGGTAAGCCGAAGTGAGTGGAGGAAAGGAGAGAGAGAGAGAGAGAGTGGCCATAATGTTTTTGCAAAGTCAAAACCAATACGGAAAACTTTTGCTGAAATCCTTAAATATCATTCACACGATAATATACCTACCATTCATGCCACGTCATAAAAAGACGCGTACAAACATATATAACAAGTAAGAAACACTGTAAATATTTGACGGGAAAATATAGATGCGAGTGGTGATAAATAGATGTGAAGATTGCGAGAGAGAGAGAGAGAGAGAGAGAGAGAGAGAATTGAGCGAAGTAACGAGCGGTGCGAGTTTGAACTTGCGAAACGAAATAACGAACACACTCATGCTGTGCGCCAAAGTTCTCGTGAAAGCGATTCTGAGCGATGCGAAAGACATCAACGGCGAGAAAAGACTGAAATTTGAACATTTCATTTTCTCTGATTTCTCGATGTGTGTAGTATTCTTGTTTTATTTTATTTTATTTTTCCTCTTCTTCTTCGCATATGTGCAGCAAATAATTCCATTAGATCAAATACAAATACAAATACACAAATACAAACATGGACACGTGTTTGCTAATATTATGCGGCTGAATGGTGTGTGCGGTGCTAGTCCATTGGAACCATTAACTAAAAATCTTTGATGAACTAAAGTTGGCAGCGAGCGAACGAAGCGAGTGAGAAAGTTTTCTCCTTCGGCACTTTGTGAAATAATTTGAAAACTTCGAAATAATGTGTCTTCATGCCATTCGAAAACATAAACAGACTTGACAGAGAAATGGTTCGGGCTGGGAGTTGGAGTGAGCGAAAGCACGAAATAAAATAGCAGCAGTGGCAATGCTAACACCAACATATATTCAATTAACCTTCTCGATAATGCTCCAAGTGTCACTGCGCTATTGAATTTAAATGGTGTTAGACTTCGTTTTTCACCTTTTCGACATTTCTTCTCACTTATTTCTGCTCGCTTACTTCTGCTGTCAGTCGGAACGGCAACCAGAACGTAACTCATATCGCCATCACACAAAAAATTTATGTGTATGTAGTTGTTGTAGTCGGTCTTGCATTGGCCGTGGATTGAACTAAAGTTGAAAATTTTCCTTTCGTCCAAGAAACTTTTGGCCCACATCCAAATAGCGAGAGCTCGTATGTGATGCACTGGATTTAAATTCGTTTTCGAAAATTTAATGCACTAACTTTCTCACATATCTCATTCGTGTATGGTCCAGCTGTTTGTGAAACCAATAGTTTTATAGTGCCAGCGAAAACTTGATGTCATCCGTTGGAAAAAGAAACACAAGAAAATGGTAGGAATGACAGAGAGAAAACTTCAACACTTGCACTTTGTACACGCATGTTCAGTGTCATCATCTTTCCTTTTCGCATTCCACCACACTTGATCCGCCACAGTTACTCATCATTATATACACATATGAGACGCTGAACCGAATGAAAACTCATTCTCAAATTTCCACTCTTTCGTTCGTTCGTTCATTTTTGCAATTCATAGCGGGAACATTAATGCGTTACATTTTCATGATTATTTATGTTAATTGATAAAATCAAGTTTAGTGAGAAAAGACACTGTAGAAATAGCACACATATAAATGTGTATTCTTCACATGTATGTGGATGAACGCGCGCGCACGCCCGCTAGCACTCACAAATCCCATATTCTATGCATCCGGAGACGAACGGCACGTTCACGTCGTTCACTGACTTCCAGGATATAATCAACTTTTGTTCAATGCAAATATCAACCAATTTAACTGAGAGAGAAAAACGGCAACGACACAGGATAAAAGCGGAAAAAAAACTTTTCCCTTTTCTATGTCTCCAAAGTGATGTATCGTTCAGCTTTTAAAATTCACCAAGAAATCTGTATGTGTGTAATATGTGACTGTGGAAAAAGTTTGATGCCAACAAATATGTATATTTCAGATACACACATACAACGCGCTTAAAAAATGTTAAAAGCCCAAATAAAAGTTTCTTTGAATTCGAGACATCGTAATTATTTCAGCACAAGAAAAATGAGATGCGAATGTGAGTGAGTGGAAGTTTGTGTTGACGCACCAACACGAAAACTTCATTGTCAAGTTAAGCTGAAAGAAATGCCAACAGCGTTTCGCGCTCTCGTGAACTCATCACTTTTTTCGAGCTGCCTGATTTAACTTACCGCTCATCGGTTTTGCATTGTTTTTTTTTTGCCATAAAATCTGTTATTTAAGTAAATCATATGGAATATTTATGCCACATAAATCTCAAACCAAAGCAGCAGAGAATGAAAATGAAATGCTAACGGAAGCAAATTTGATGCGGAAACAATTTTACGACTCCGTTTTTTTCACGAATCGTTTAAATACATGTATTGATCATTGATGATGGCAATAATCACTGTTATTTGAGTTTCGAAAGTAACAAGTATGCAAGGAAATCAATTACTCTTCCTTAATGGCCACCGGGAAAGTGTTTTAATTCTTGTTGAAATGCGATGATGGAATGTTGTTTGCATGATTGTGGCACGATTCATGCTGTAAACCAAAGAAGGAAAGAAAACAATACTTCCGGAAACATTTTCTAATCGATTTATTATGCGTGATATGAAGAAAGAAAAATTGATCAAAAAATGTACGTATCAAAATGATATCAAAATTCGCAATCAGACAAAAAATCACATATCCTTCTTCTGAAATGTTGTTTACGATCAATGATGTCTTTCCGATGTAGTATACCTGATTTCATATTCACGCATATCTTGCACACAACATTTCGACCGATGAACACACAAACACATACACAAATGAAGCAATATATGTATTATTATCTCATTATTATCATATCAATACCTTGAATCAACTTTTATCGAAATCCTTGAGCTTGATTCATATCGTCATCCATTTTGCATTTCGAGAATTTATTTTTTAAAACGAATAACGCAAGAAAAACTTTTGCTCAAAATGAAAAAACAAAAAAAAAATCAACAAATAACAAATGAAATTGTGCACACAAAGTACAATAAATACGAATATCTATATGAATAGAACAAAACAGATGAAGAGCGAAAAAATAGAATAAAATAGAAATAAAATCGTACTGTATATTGAACACACACACACACACACTCAAAATCTAAGCTCATACTCCTTTGACTGTTCAATGTGTATTTCATTTTAACCGGTTCAGTTGTAGTGTGCAAAAAAAGGTGAATGACAAACTAAGCTAAAAAAAAAAAAACTATTCTACTACCAAAAACGTGTAAGCGTCTGTATACCTTTGTTCCTTTTTTTCTGTTCCAAACTGTATTCTGGGGTGAACACCCACATTTATAGATAATCATTGAATCTTCATTTTTTTTTCTATTGAAACACACACAAAAAAAACAAAGAGATAAACTAAGACATCCCACAACCAACAACTAGAAGAAGACAACAAACAAAATGTAAACAAAAGTTAGCAAGTCATTGCAAAGGACGACGGAAAGGATGAAAACGGTCGCAATGACTTTTAAAAAAATGTATTTAGCAATAATAACAAGATTATAGGGGCAAATCCAAAGAACAAAAAAAGGAAAGAGAAAAAAACACAGTTCAAGCTTTTTTGGAGTGTGTCGTTTAAGCACGAAAAATGGTTTATTGCGCTTTAAAATAACAAACGTTACAAAGATGCTACTTAGAGCATTAACATTATTTGTGAAAGACAACAGAAGAAAAAAAAACAACTAACTGATCAAAATATTCATTGAAAATGAACAATAACAAAAAACACAAAATATTTCAAAAGAAACAACAACAAAAACGCTATGGATAAATAAATTTAAACGAAAATTGATATGAATATATTTTAAGTGTATGTCACCAATTTTAAATAGCACTAAATGGCATCAACAAAAATCAGTTTCATCAAATTCAGACAAGTTAAATTGAAGACAAAAAAAAAACGCAACAAAAACAACGCATTAAGCAAATCCAAATGTTATAGCAAAATTAAGAAGTTAATCCGATACAGAGAGAAATCGGATCCAAATCAATATATTGCCACTCAAAACTTGATGTGCATAATGGTGACACATAGAGTTGGGCGGACGGATTTCCGCCTCGGCCCCAAAAAGTTTCTCGTAACACACTAATTCAGTTACTTAGCAAATAACTTTTACCGAGAATGTAATCAAACAAAACTATAGTGAAGTGTTTGTACCGAAACGAGAGATAGAGTGTTGCAAAATGCGTCGTCGCATCTATTAACTTCACCATTTTTCGAGTGACAATATTGTTGAGTTGGTGCTTTTCATGCGTGCATCGACATAGACACATATACATACACAAAGAGAATATCTGATAGTTCTAGTGTATTGGAACATCGAAGGCTATTGGATATGTCACGTGTTAATAAAGGGAATTCCAACTAAATAAGCAAAACAATAACAAAATTTCAGAAGCAGCAAACATTATCGAATGAAATCGCTATGAAAAAGTAGAGCCGGATCCATTGCACACAAATATATACACACATAAACAAACCGAAACACACGATATAGATGATTTATCGACTTAATTTCGCCACCAACTAAAATCGATATCATCTCGATGCTGTTTGCTGCCTTTGTGCATAAAATCCTCTTATTCAGTTACGTATTTAAAGATAAACAGTATTATTTTATGAGATCAATAAATAAGATTAAATAAAGAGAAGAAAAAAAAACCGAATTGATTCAACATTAATGGCGAATTCGTTGTAATACTTATTATTCATTGGTTTTTCTGTCTTGGTTGTTGTGAAAATTTGTGCCGTTGAAAGTGTCATTGACGGAAGAGAAAATGTCATCAAAAATGGTAAGTAAGTCAGTGTCAAGGGTGCTCAATTTCATTTTAAATAGGTGATCGTATGGAGTTGTTTGCTTTTCTTAAAAAACCATATTGCATTTTCGATCAGCAGCAACGTGACACTCAACAAAATACCAAGTATCAATATGAAAAATGCTGATTCGATGGTATCGATCGAAACCTAAAAAGAAACCAAGCACACACACACACACACGGTAATAACGCACACAATGCTATGGTAAATTACATTAACTCACCATTAAGTCTTCCGGATGCATTTGTCGAACGCATTGCGGCTTCGGTGAATGCCAACGCTTCCGCTCGTAATACAAGAGCCCATGCTCGAATGTTCGTCGCAATCTGAATTTATGAAGAGTATGGATAGGATGCAGAACATATATTATTATCGAGAGTGCAAGAGATAGATAAAGAGTGATTGTGAACTTGGTCGCTATTACGGGGCGAGTTTTCTTCATTAAATTGACATGAATTGAGTACAGGTGCTTGAAAATCATCGAAAAGCGATTATAGGCGACAATCACAACGTATCGCTTTCAATTAATTATTCGTAGTTCGTGTAACATGGACATAATTTAGATGGCATAATTTTTTCTTGTTCTTCTTCTTCTTTCTACAATATGATGAGTAAGAGACTTGTCTACAATAATATTTGCATATTAATTCAACGCAAAGGGCCATCCAATCGTGCTTTACGTAATGATGAGCTATCATGCTATCAACGAAATCGCAACACAGGCATGCTGCCAAACTGTAACCCACTCTATCTGTCTCTTATGCGTTCTCTATTTGTCTATCGCTCTCATTTCAACACTTGGCCACTGCTACTACTACTACTTGATGCCATGTATTGAATGTCATATTGTATACAATGGTGAACACGTACACGTCTTGACATAATCCTTTATTCCGTTCAAGTACGATATTTTGTTGACATTTATTTAATAAAATGTTCTATTAACACTTCATATACGTAATGAAATTCAACATAGAGAGATAATGTTAATAGCGACGCACTTATGTTATTCAACCCTCATGGATTTCAACAGCCAATTTTAGTACATTACATTTCACCTAACGCCAACGCCCACCCATCCACCGACCTCCAATCGCCTACTTTCGCTCTAATCATCACATCTCCCTCCTTCTCTCCATTTCTCTCCTGCACATCGGCAAAATTTTTGGAAAGTCATTCGCCGTCATTAATAATGGCTTGCCATTATCACTACAGTTCCAACCCGGAAATTAGTAGGTAAATTGCAAATTGTCCCAACCCCGCAGCCAATTCACATTTCTGAGGTTTTCTACGAAAATTTTGATAAAGATTTAATCAAATACACTTTATTAATAGCAATAACATCAATTCAATCAGTCGTTACCATCTTTCAGTTGATGTGAAACACGTTTCGCTTTGATTCACTCAATAGATAATTTTATACTTAAAAAAAAGTATTTTTCATATGATACCTTGTTGCTCTGTGTACGGCTCATGTGAATGTCGTTCGAATAAAGGTTGGTGTGTGTATGTGCTGTTTTTTTTAAAATGAAATTTACTATCGAAGAATATATCGCACATTTTGTGGGGTAACAAACCGGAAAATGAAATTTTGATTACGTTTGATATAATTAAATTATGACCACGATTTTTTATCTCCAGAAAGCGTCGAAATTTTTCCACATTCTTTGCGCAGTGCACACAAACAATGCTTCGTTTCGAAATTACGAGCCATTCGCATTTTTGAGTTGAAACTGTAGTCATTCAAGTAAATCAGACAGTAATCCATGCGAAATTTTTAGTGCGTTTATATGAATTTGTGACTTCCTCTCATGAAAATGAGCATGGCATTTCATAATTAACGCCAAGTGAAATGACGGCAAAATGTTAAGGAATAACATTTGTGCAGACGTCAAACCGAGAGCGAGAGAGACAGAGTGAAAGACAAAGACAGAGATTATATTCCGTACAAAAGCCACTATATATATTGATCATTATGCGCGACGTGATGTGTTGGTAAGAAGCACCGACAAAACATCGAGAAGTAAATGTTTGCATTCAAGCCAAAAGCAATGAAATCCGAATATTTTATATTTTGTGTTTGTATATCTAAGTTTTTTCTCTCTCTTTCTTTCGTTCTTGCTTGCTATAGTCGTTATTGACATTTGCGGCTGCATTTCTGTAAATGGTATATAAAAGACAAAATTCAACTTGAAGCCGGATATGAAATTCGCATTGAATGTAAAATCCATTTTCCGAATTTGACATCTGTATGACCACTTGAAAATTGAATTCAAGTGGCAGATCTTCTTTGTGTAGTCGTCGTATGAATGAAAATAGTCGAGATGCGTTCAAAATGGTTTGGTGTCTAAGTAACAAACGAACAATATCTAAAATAATAAAAATGTGCTCATGTGTGTGTGTCGCTCTCACTCTCTCTTTTTATGGTCACATCATGGATGGCGCGCGCTATTTCATTTTACAGAATTCCAATGCATTTCCCAGCACCAAGCACTTTGAATACACAGGCTAAACTACCATACATAACTTGCACCGTATGAATGAGTGTGCGACTGTGCGTTACTCTACTTCTGCTACATCTTCGTTTTTTGTTAAATGAAAGTTTTTAAGCACTCGATAATAATACTTATTTTATATCGATTTACCCATATGTTATCATCTTCCGTAGCGGCGATCCCTTTTGTACAATGGCCATCATGTGCTGCTCCGGGAATAGCTGAATTTCAGACAATTCACATATCGAGCGCTCCGAAAATTCGTCTATAATGATTTTGTAGAATGTTGCTGTATCAGCATGGAAGGCAAATCCTATCGCGGTATATCGTACATACGCGGAAACCAAAACCAATGTGTGTGTGTGTGTGTGTGTGTGTGTGCGCGCGCGAGCGTGTTGCCGCCGAAAATTCAGACCCGAGAATATGGTAGCAGGCAAAAACGAGAAAATATAGAGGGAAGGAAAAGTTAAATTATAAAAAAGTACCCATACTGAATGAAAATGCAGCATGGCTGCTGTGTGTATAAGCTGCTTGTGTGAATACCTATGGAAAACGTGTAAGGGCATAGAAAAGCCGTAGTTAGACTAGTAAATTTGGCATAAAATAAGTAAATTGATAAAACGTAATTTGAACAAATTTTGCCGGAAAGCCAGGGACTCATGAAACGAATCATTTCGACTTTACGAATCGAAATTCGAATTATGGAGCAATTTTTTTTTCTTTTTCTCCCCGTTCTAGTTTGCAGTGGAAGAATTCAATTTTAGTTCATTTTCTACTCGAATCGAAAATAGCTCAAATGTACTGAATTACGTACATCGCTCTAATGAACAAGCGCATGCGATTCATTCTGTTGTTTTCTCACTTAAAATTTTTTTGGTTAAAATGTTGAATGTTGTGCTGAGGTCGAAGCATGCAATTTTAGTGAATCCCTGTTAAAAGTGTACAAGAAACCATTACCCTGCGATTCTACTTAAATTGGTTGCATTCGGCAAAGAGATGCGCACTTTTCGCATCAGCAAGCACGTGGCGGTTGAATTGCTGGGCATTTCATATGTACAGATGAGCCTGGAACTCGAGTCAATCGAATGTAAATATATGTATAGTGTAGGCACTTCGAAATAAACTTTGAGAAATTTAATTACGAAAAATATTCATGGAGAACGAAACAGAAAAACGCCATGCAAACTCATTGTGCGTTGGATGGCTGGTTGCCTTTTAAAATGCAAGCACGGTACGTTTTCCTCTCGGTCGGCCGTCACCGTCGTCGTCGTCGTCGTCGTCATCGTCGTTGCCGTTGCCGTTGTCGTCGATTGAGTATGCTGCTGGGTTTTGTGTCTAATAAAATATGCATTTCTGCTCTTGGTTTACTAAATGCATGCACAGCACATGTATGCCCGTGGCTATGTAGAAAGGTAAATTATTACCCGAAAACGCTATCCATACACGATATTCGATGTGCTGTTCGTGTGAAGCGCGTTGGCATCGACTCGATGCGACTTGTGCGCTTCCCATACAGTGGCTAATACTATATGAACTGAGCGGAATAGAAGCGAACACATATATACACGCCAAACCAAAACCCAAGCATAACAATGCAAAAGCGAAATCAAACTATGTTTGGACAGACAAGGAAGATAAATTGAAGTAGAGGAAATAAAATAAAAATTATGAAATTGAATTCCATAGTTGGGATCTCACTTTTTCAGTCTCTCATTCTTTCGATCTAGAACTTGTTCTCTCTTTGCGTTCGTACGGTTTGGGACGTTTACCACACACCGCTACTCAGTTAGACTACACCAATATATAGATTCATTACAGTCAATTACGGCGCTTTTCTCTCATTCTCTCCATTGCCCTTTCGCTCTTGCTCTGTATCTCTTTCACCGATGACTTATAAATTTGGATGCGGCAATATGGCACACAAAAAGTGGGATTCTGTACCAGCATCTCAGTTAAAATACCGCAAAAATAAACAAATATATGCAACAATAGCTGAACTGTTTCACTTAATTTAAAATTTTCGAAAACCAAACGACCGAACAACCCCATTGCTTCAGACTAATACAAGCAAACACACACACACACACACTCATATACACAGGCACACATGCTGAGCTGCAACGCAGTTTCAATTTATTTTCGTTTATGAAGAATCATTCTGAAAGTATTTTCGCTCGCCCTCTCGCCAGAACGTTCTAATTTGTTCCGTAATTATTATTGCTGCTAAACTATTTTTCGACCAAAGATGCATTTGAACATCGCACCATTAACATGCTCACTTGAATTTCCAGTTCAATTCATTCATTTTCAGCGTACATTTTCGCTGCGCCCTGATGCAACTCTGCTTTATTTCTCTTTCTTTCGCTTTCTTTCGCTTTCATCTCTGGATATGGTGTCTCGATGTTTTCGACTTTTAACGCGGCGCCAAGCTGAAATAAACCATCCAAATCAGACCTCCGTTAATCATGTGCAAACAATTATGGATGAATTAACCAGTTTCAAAATTCAAACTTGAAACACATGCAATTGCAAGAGAGAAAGTGTGCGTGCGCTGGCTGGCGGGAGGTCGGTTTGTGTATTTTTGTTTCTTGCGTGTGCCATAATACTTGCAACTGCCGTCATTTCTTTAATGACGGTGTTAAACATATCAAATTAATGCACAGCATGGTCCTTTGTTCTGTTGAATGTCTTCCAACATATTTCACAAAGCTCAGAATATCATCGTTTCTCATTTGTTTAATGTTCTCTGCTCTCCGAAAACGGTACAGTCGTCGAAATGCGTCCTATTCTTCTTTTTCTACGTCGTCTTGTTCTCTTGGAAAAATAGAAAGGATCCAAAAAGAAATAATTAAAATTTGAACGAGAAGGTTTAAGCACTCTCTCCAACTGTATTCATGACATGTTGTGTTACACGGCTGCTGTGGTCTACCCTGCCTCACAAACATGATTCTCCACAAGCCACCCATCAGTAAGTTCCACGCTGCTTCACCGCAATCTAACGTCTGTCAACATACGATGAAATACTAGCTGTTCATTTCACACGGTAAATTTCCATGTTCTTTTTTTTTACATTCCTCTTTCAACTGAATTGTAAAAGCGCTGAATTTTTGATTATCTTCACTTTGGCTAACCAAATAAACTTTAAGCAAATTATTTTTTTTTTGATTTTTTCATTTCATTTTGTTGCCACGAGGATTCGTAGTTTTATTTTTTTTTTGCTCTCGACAAGCGAATGCATTTATTCCTGACAATCGAATCGAATCAGCAATGAGGTATCCATCTGTCGAATCTCCGTATTATTTTTCGTTCAACCGACTCATTGTAATCTTCTTTCGGGATTTGAATTTGCCAAACGAATCTTTATTAGCCATATCCTTTGGGCAAGACCATGTCAATCTGGAAATAATTCTGGGTATCATTCATCATCCATGCTGTGTGCGGTTGAGCAATTGATATACTTTAATCAGAATGTCAGCTGGACTGACATTTTTAAAGTATGTTACATTCTCTCTCTTTGTTTTTTTTTGAAGTTGAAAAAAAAAACAAATGTGTTTTCAATTCAACAAATTACACAACAAAACCGGAGCCAGCACATGTGTGTTTGGTGTGTTTTGAAAAAAAAAATGATCATTTTTGCATGTTCAATGCCTAGTGCAGCATGAATAATTATAAATCGTGTCTTGTTTGTGATATTTTCGATGAAGTGGTTGGGAGGCGAGCAGAGTCGAGTAGAGCAAATCACGTCGCATTCAAGCAATTTGATCAAGTTCCCAATGAAGCGCCTGCTGATGTTACGTACATATTGCCTTTATTAGCAAATGGAAGCTTTAATCTAATACTGCACATTATATCAACATCTATGCATATACATTCATTTATCATGTGTATCTTGTTCTGTCTAACCCTTTTGCTTGCCTTCCTCATATGCTCGATGCTGGTGCTGCTGTTGCTGTTTCCGCCGCCACCGCCTGTTCTGCCTCCACTCGTCGCAAACTCATTCGATCGTAGTCGCATCTGCATACATTTTACGGAAATTTGGATCGCAAAATCAGATTGTTGTTTAATCTGAAGGGGGAGGGGGCTGGCAAAGGAATAAAATAAAAACGACCTTCATGTCATGTCATGTCATGTCATGGTTATTTGAAAATGCTAGAAAACTAAATAAAATGTATTGAATAGTTTGAATATGCCGCCTACAAAATGGATAAATAACAACAAACAGTCTCCAGTGATTTCGAAATGAAAATCGACGATGACGACAACAACGACAGCGACGGCTTAGTGAGATAGGGGAGCAAAAACATCCAAAATAAATAAAATATTCTACAATCTTTTTGCGCGAATACATCCATAAAAAATGCGGCAGAATTGGAATTTTATTCATTTATTCTTACATTTTTATGTTGTTCCCATTTGCAAGATGTGCAGAAATTCGAAGGGCAAGCCAACGTCGTCGTCGTCGTCGTCGTCGTCGTCTTCTCTGTCTTGGTGTAACACAAAGCGAACCGAATGAGTTGAGTGAGCCAGACAAAATCGAAAATACTAAGAACAGCAACAGAAAAAAATATTTCCAAGGAAAACAATGCAAACAACAATCATTACACCAAATGGTTTACATAAAGTGTGCTACGTAAAAGACCATATGCTCCAATCTTGTTGATTGTACCAGATCCGCCTATCTTTTCGTTCTTTTTTTTTTGCTGCAAATTTTCTGACACGGAGGACGAAGACGAAGAATGACGAGGAAAAACCTACCGAAATTCAAAATGTATAAATTATGCTGATGAGGTAATTTGAAATCTGACCTATATAAATGTCACTCAAACCAATATTAAAATCAAAATGGGAATGAGCGGCCAGCGTGAGACGAGTTAACAGGTCAAGCCAATACCCACCATATTTTCTGGGGCCACCACAAAATGAACCACTATTTGTTCACATATTTCGGCTGCATAAAACGCCGAGGCGAAAATACTATTTACTTCATTTGTAAATGTGGTTAGATAGGAAATCGTTATGTGCCCTTTGTGCAAATGCGATTAATCACTTTATAATTTTAAATGATTTTCCGTGTAGATGGCTCGATTCAGTAATAAATTATTCATTCGCATTCGGTGCCATTTAAAATGGTAGCGTTTTTCATTCTCTCTCTCTCACACACACACACACGCTCCAACTCATTCCGCAAAATGGTACACATTTCCTTGAGTTAAGACTATGGGATTTCAACTGCCATCGGTTCAGTTGTCACTAATCTATTGGAATTAATCCAAAATAAATGCTAGAAATGCTCACCTCCATGCTTTACTTTGTCCATGCCAGCTGCTGGTGGTAGAAAATTGTACAAGATCTCGCCAGTTTTCGGGTTGACAACTTTCACTTTTTTATCGTATAATTCCAATGCTACTGCATCCGTCGTTCGCTACAAATTATGCGATAACAGAGAATTTTACAAAGTCACAACAAAAACTCAAGCAAATCCATTAATTTACAACTGTTTTCTCGTTCACGTTGTCTCTCTCTCTCTCTCTTCCTCTTCCTCTTTCTCGCCCAAATGAGCTCAAGGAAGAAGGTCAAATCGTTTAATCTTTGGATCTGACACGTACAAATCTCAAGCAATGATTGCCGAAAAATATTCTCAAATAGACTTTCAAATGAGTCGTGTCTTTGATTCCCTTAAACTGTCCACATTTAACATTTTCCGGTGATTTTTCGCATTTCTTTTTTTTCCTCGATTGTTTTCAACTCGTTTATTCGCTCGGCTCGCAAATACAGAGACAGAAAAAAAATTGCAATGATTGAATCGCAGTGAATTGTTTCGTGTGCACACATAACAGGTGCACAATCGTCCATTGTATAACTGTGGGGCGAATAAGCAAACTAGCCAAATGCGATCGCAATCTGTGTGGTTTCATCATCGATTGACGTTTCGCTCTTTTTGCAAAGCAGCAAGTTTGCTGCACTACATGGCTTATAATTTTTTTTTTTGTTTTTTTTTCCGAAGGTTTGCCTATGTCGTCCTCCCGAGAGAAAAAAAAATGAATGAATTGGAAGCGACGCGCGTATTTGAACTGTATCGAAAATGATAATGGTATTCTGTATGCATATCGCTTGCAGCTAGGAGAAGACAACAATAATAACAACAGAGAGAAAAGTGACATAGCACGCGACAAATACCAATGTTAAAGAGAAGCACATTGTCATTATTTCTGCTATTTGACTAGTGATAAACCGACGAAAATCCGAGAATCGGAATTTATCTTCGGCTTTTTTTCGATTCTTTCTCTTCGCCGGGACTTTTTTTTTGCACTCGCTCTTTTGTGTTCGTGTGTTTTTTTTCTGCTCCTGCAAAAACAAATCGGTTAGTTTCTGTTTGCGTTTCCATCAGCCGCGAGCTATAAAAAGTTATCTGAATTAAAAGAGACAATGGAATCAAAATTATGTCAACAAGTGTACAAATGATTTTCGCTTTTCCTCTCTTTCTCTCGAGGATGGGCGCGCACACCACATTTCACTCACACACTCACTTGTGAGCGTTTGTGTGTGTGTGTGTGTGTGTGTGTACATGTGGTAGTGGTAAAGAGCTGAGCGTGCATTGTTTTTGCGTTCGATTATTCAAAAGTCTGAAGTGATTTTATATATGCACATTTTGATTCATTTAAGCCCGGCAAACTCATTTAAAATTGCTGTGACGCTTCTTTTTTTTGCGAAACATAAACAAGATACTAGATGCAAATAACGGAAGCATGTACAAAGACTTGATTATATGGGTTGTGTCTCGTTTTTCTTCGCTTTTTTCTCCCTCTTCTATCTGTCGATGTCTCTCGTTCTCTCAGTTGGATACAGCAGGAAGTGTGCTGGATTTGTTTGATCACCGGCAGGTGTATTCGTGTCTATGTTCATGTTTATGTGTTGACGATAGGGTGTGTGTGAGAGATAGAGAGAGAGAGAGAGCGTGAACGCGAAATGTCTGTGTGCATTGAAGAGAAAATATGCTTCGGCTCAGGGGTACTTACTTTGAAAAAGTCCTTGTTGTAAACTATGTCTTCAATTCCCAACTTCAATGGGCTGTCAATCAGATTCCGTAATGTTTTAATGGTTTTTGGCTTTTCCATTAGCAAAGAGCCGACAATACTCGCTGAATAAAATTGGAACATAAAGAAGCCGAACAACAGAATCAGCATAATGATGCATCGGCGCGATGTGAATTGTGGCATTTCGGAAGAGCCTGCAGAGTTCAAGATGTTACAATATCGCATAAAAAACACACAGACAGAGAGGGATAGAAAGAGAAACCGTAAGGAATGTAAGAAATGGAAATTCAAGAAATGAAAATGAAAGCAAATATGTCATTCACTCTGAATGCAAAATACTAAGACATCATCATCGACATTTCAACAAAGCAGAAATGAATCGTGGAAGTCGCAAAATTATTTTGATAATCAATGTATAGAGACGTATTCATTGGGATGAGGGAAAATCTTGAGATGGTTCACTGTGTTTTGTGGCCACGGTTGTGGTTGTTGGTGGTTTTCGCAACAGAGCTGATACATCATCAAATTGGTGAATGTAATTACGCATTCGATTTATGCAAATATTCTAATTTGTGAAGAATTCCTTGGCCACATCCACCACCATACATACACAACTCAAAACCTATTCATTTTGATTTATATTTATATTCATTGTCCATTCGTTGAATTCCTTTTGGAATTTGATTCGAGTGGCCGGGTTGGTATTGAATTCGATTTTCTCTTCGTTTTATTTTTCATGTCATCTTCGTTGTCGGTTATTCGGGCATCGACCACGTAACTCAACGTATTTCAACACGTAAACACATTTTCCTCGCTTCGCATATCGAATGAAAGAGCGCGACTAGAGTAGCACAGAGAGAAAACACACGGTGAACGAATGAAAATTATATATCCATTTTATTTGTAAAATTGCCAATTTCTGTTCGGTTAAAATCCAATCAATGGCGATCCATAGTGAGTGGATGTTGTCAAACCAAGACACATTCTGTTTCATCTCATTTTCCGTTTTTTTTTCTCCTTTCATTTTGGCTGCAACATCCACATCATTCGATCACCCTATATCGCCCTCTTCCCGAATTTTCATTTCTTTTCTACACTCGCGCTGTGCCCGTTCAATTTTATCAATTTTTGATTAAGACGTTAATGGAAAATAATTTGTCAGCGTCGATCCAAAGGTGTGGATGCTACAAATAGAACCTTGTGTTTCATTTTGGCTTCGTTTTTCGTCTCTTATTCACCGAATGTGTGTGTGTGTGTGTGTGTGTGTTTCTTTATTGAAAACGGACATTTGTCAAAAAGGAAAATGTATCAGACACCATTTTACCGCTGCCAATGTCGCACGTCAAATGTGCGCCACACCATCCAAAAATGCACAAAATACAAGATGGATACAAATCTTGTTGTCGTTCCCATTTATATTTTATTGTGACTTTCTTTTCCTTTTTGCTGTCGGTGTGTGTGTGTGTGTGTGTGTGTGTAGCTCATTTTTCAATAATGGAAAAATATTATGCGCATATTGAATGGATTCTAAGATTGCCAATATCGACTATTATTAATATTTATTTCACATTCGTTTGATAAATTTAAATTCACGTGCAAAAAAGTGAAGCATGCCGAACACAATGCATTGAATGGCACAGAAACCCATTCGAAGACGACAAAAAAACGGAAAAATCGTAGAAAAAAATATAGAAAAGAAGCAACAACAAGACAAATACGAAGCGCTGAAAAAAAAAGTATAAACACAGTGAATGTATGACAAGAGTGTGATAGGGTATGAGACACATTCGATAGAAATGTAATGGCGTGAAAATGATTCGCAATGGATAATATTGTCCGTGTTGGCAGCTAGAAATCTTCATACATTCAAAGTCTGAATTTCACACACACACACAGACACCCACTGCTGCACAGTTTTGCCGAAAGAAATTTGCAAAATGTTGCAGCGACCGATTAATGTGAACGGTATGCATAACGCGGTTTGCCGGAAAATGTTTGACTTGTGTCTGGGATTGTGCCGAAGATTTGTGCAATTCGCACCTATCACCTGTGCTACAACAAGTGTGGCAAAAGCGAGAGCAAAAAAAGCAAAAGCAACAACAACAGCAGCAGCAGCAGCAAAATGAAGCTAAAAAGATTACCTGAAGGAAGTTTGAAAATTGTGACGTTTACCTTGTTGACACAGTGCACCTATGAAAAGCAATGCACAGCGCGAAAGTGCGGCGCTTTCGTCATATTTTCTGTTTACGTTATCGAATGCTTTTGTTGGTTTGCTATTGACATTGCCAACTTCATTTCTCATAGCGATGCTGTGACCTCGATCGACAGTGGCAGCGGCACCGGCACCATCACCAGCAATCGTCGCAAATGCATTCGAATCATTTCTTCCTCCCGAATAAAATTCATAAACATTTGAACGGAAATTTTCGTGATTGATTTTTTTATGTGAGCTGCTTTTATTCATCGTCTGCACCTTCTTCAACGTACGCTGATCCTGGAATAATCATGAAGATTGCAATGAAAGCACATAAAAGGCATAGAAAATGGGAGATAATAAAAATATATATACGCTCTCTTCTTCTCCTGTCGTTTTTTTTATTCTTTTTCGCTTTCTGTTTCTTTCAATTTTTTTTCTTCTACTTTTTGTCAGTCATTTTTGCTTGCATTTCTTTGATACTTTCGTTTCATCATGCTTGGGAAAAGGCACAGAGGGGGAGCAATACAACTCTCTTCCGTGTAGTCTTCATTCTAATGAAATTTTCCAACAAAATAGCAACAGTAACAAATACAAAGCCAAAGCAAGACACATTGCGCTGCGAAAGAAATGTATGCAAAAAAATGTGTGTGTATGTGTTTGATAGTAGAGCTTAATGCGGCTTAAGTAATCATTATATTTTCATAATTAAGGGATCTCTTTTAAAGGGATCAGCTCATATTTGAACTGACCAAAATTTCGAAATATTTTTTTTTTCTTCAACGAACCTAAATGATTTTCTGCCGTTTTCTGTAACCAGTTTTTCGTTTTTTGTTTCCAATTGTTGCTCCCGAAACTTAAGAAGATGTGGAAAAATATTTATCTGTAGCAAAGGCACGACACACATCGAATTTCCCGAAGGAAAAAATGGGGAAAAGTGAGAAAATTGTCGGACGACAACTACATTCGAGGCACGTGCACAGTGTTTCACATCGAGCGAAATGAAGAAAATTGCGACAAAAAGTTACAACAGCAACAACCCTCTCTCTCTCTCTCCCTCTTACTCACTTATACTCGATGAGGCTAAAGAAAATATTTTCATTTCGATCAGAAAGTTTTGATTTATTTGCTTTTGTAATATGTGTCGCTGTGCCTCGCAGTTGAGAACGCGCGCGCGACACTGTACGAATGCAGTATGGAAGAAAATATGAAGCGAACTCCGAGTGTTGAAAACTGTCTGCGAATTGCTGTTCATAAAGTCGAGCCGCACAGTCGAGAGCTGTATGCTCTGAGGCAATGTTTTTCAATGTTTCTACTTTGTACAATATATTCACTGCTGCTGCTGCTGCCGCCGCCGTCACCATCACCGCCGTCGCTGTCGACTAACAATCTCACTCGAATTTTAGCAAGTATTTGTATTATATATATTGTGTTTTTTCTTTCTTCTTTTCGTTTTGCACTCGCTTTTTCTCTTTCTGTTTGTCTGTATGTGTCTCTTTGTTGCCTTGTGTGCCTTTGTTTTGTTCTGTTTTGCGTTTTTTTTCTCTTTCTTCTTTTTTTCTTTTTAGTCGTCGTTTTGTTTTTGTTGCTATTACTTGACAGTGTGTTCTTCGTTTTCAGTAAGCGCTTACCACTGACACCGGCAACCATCGTGTTGAAAAAAAGCGGAAAACTTTTGTACAAATCCCAATAATGACATTTTCTTCTGGAATTATTTGCGTCTGTTTTTGTTGGTTGAAACATAATCGTGGTGGATGTTTTTCTCGTTTGGTCATCGATGCTCCATGCTGTTTCAACTGGACTGTATTTAACATGCTGTCACTTATTTGATGTCGTCGGCATGTCTGCTGTTGACTTTGCATTGCAATCGCATCATCTTCATCATCATCACCATCAACATCGTCATCATTTTGGTTTCGCTTCCATTTCTTTGATCGATTCGACAACGATTGCACGTTCTTCATTCTTGCCTCTAAACGATTTGTCAATGAATGGCTGCCACTGGATACATCTTTTATGCCGCAATTTTTCCGTGTGGTACCGACATAAAAAATAATAATAGATCAAATGTAATGCGATACATGAAAATAAAATCACCAAAGACGGAGAGAGGCGAAAGAGAAAGAATGAGTGTGAGTAAATAAAAAATTAGGAATACCGTTGAACACGGCTGCTCTATTTGATGTATGTATAAATTGACAAATTGAATTTTACCTGAATTCCTCCCTTCTCGCTTCGAGATGAATGATGTAGTGCCAATTATAAAAACACCGACGACTATTACGCAATACCAAACGTGAATGTTGAATGGCTGCAAAAATACATTACCAACTAAACCTGTTGGATGTCGAAACACGAAGCACGGCCTAAATGGTGGATACATGTGTATAGGTGTGTGTGTGTGTTTGAGTGTGTATCGGAAAAACTTTCGACATTATAATTGCAAGAAAATTGGGAACGCAAAACAAATCTAATAAACATATGGTTGACGGCATGCGAGAAAGCGACAAGGAGAACAAGCTGATGAAGCGCTCATAAAATGTGTAAACAAATCTTGGTTAAGTCATTAAAAAGAATCTCTGCATTTTTAATTAATTTTGATTTTTTTTTCGTTCGTTCGTTCTTTTAAACAAAGACGAAACGATGCAGAAGCACTTCTGCCGTTGTACGTGCGTGCGTGTGTGTGTGCACATGAAGCGGTCCAACGTTGAAGTAAAATTGAAGAGCATGCCGCACAAAATCCGGAATACAAATATGAACGCAACGAGAGTGAAGAGCGAGTGAGCGAAAAGCGGTGTGATTTGGCGTGAGGTGTATGTGTATTTATGCTGTTTATTTTTCTTTTACCTTGATATCCACGTTCGTGCCGTGTAATCGATAACCTTAGCACGTTCTGATCGGAAAAATATCGGGCTACCTCCGACATCAATTTCTTTGCGAACCAAGCTACCGATCATCCCGTCGAAGGTTCCATTTTTTAAATAGCCCCATGAATTTGTGCGATATACAACCCATCTGGATGCGGTGAACGAAAGAACGAGCAAACGAAGAGATTTGTTAAAACAAAATGTATGAGAAGCAAAAAGTGAAAGGGAGAAGCAGAAAAAAAACAACAACCACATAGGGAAAAATTCGTCGAAAAACCAAGAATGACTGTGGAGATTAACCAGAAGTAGAGAGCAAATCAAAAAAAAAAATCCCCAGTAATATTCGACGTCGAATCGAATAGATTTGAAGCACCAGCAGCACAGCAACGAAATGGGAACAAAAAGAGTGCAAAGCATGCAAAAAAAATCCCACCTGAAAAAGGCTTGTGGCAACGAGCAAACGAGATGGACAAAAGGCGAAATAAGATGTGCAGTTTTGAGGAAAATAAATCGTTACATACTAAATAAGGTGGTCTACACGGTACGCCAGAAATTTTCAACAAATCACGTTCGTCGGTGAACGAATGAGCGGATGACGCGCGTGCCCGCTCACACACCTCACGACGGCTCCATTCAATGCGGCAAAGTAAACTTGAACGTGAGAGCGAGCGAGCGAGAGCGAGCGAGAAAACTCGACGAATATGTCGAAAGTTGATTGGAACGAATCTCGATATAAAAAGCATAAAACAAGAATATGAAAATCAAACAATGGAATCCCAGCAAAAGCTTTTTAACCGTTCCTATTTCCGCTTCTATTTTGCCAATTTTCAATTACTCTTCGTCTCTATCGCCTCCGAATCTATCTCGTTCACTGAACTTTGATGGAAATATACTATATAAGCTTTTTATGTATTATGCTGTTAAGCCGCAAATGAAATTCCGATTTCTTTCAATTAAAATCATTCTTATTTTTCATAGGGGTTAATGCCTTTGTTTACATTCCGCAAAAATGACAATAATTGGATTTTACACGAATTTTCGGTTACAAATAGTTTTTACATTTTTTCGTATACATTTTCCTGGTGAAAAATCGGAGTATTTTCAATTCAGTGCTTTCGATCTCGCCGGAGATATTTTTAAACACAGGCTAAATGTTTTTAAGTGTATTCCTCTTTGTGTTGCCAAAAATAGATATTTTTTGTTTGCTTTGCTCTGGCACACTATAAATACAGTTCGATTTTCGGTAAAAGCGGGGCAAAATCAGCCAGCCAGCCCTTAATGCAGCTGTACATTGTCCAAATGACATAGTGCATTACACAAGAGATTACCAATAAAAAAAAATGAAATATTTGAACTAAAAACAAGGCAAAATGAAGGGACTGAGCCATGGTGGTGATGCTAACAATAGTCGTGCATCACATCCAAATGAAGCTCAATATCAGTGCAGAAGGTGTTGCCACACGATAAATAACTTACTCGAGCTTTTGCTCACTTTCTCACATCTGCAGTTAATGGAATTGATCAGAAAGGGCAGATGGTGTTTTTTTTTCAGTTGTTGTTGCTGTTGTTGCGAGAAAATCAAATGATTTTTAATTATTTCTTACCTAAAATTGAACATTTCACGTACATATGAGAGTAACCGATAGTTGAAACGATTCATCGAATCTAGATGCGGATTATACGTATGATCTAAGTACTGTTCGAATGATTCATTGAATGGATTCGTTACCTGCAAAATGAAAAGAAAGATCGAGAAGAAAAAAAATCACTCACACACAACTATAATAAAACTGCTGTGAAATACAAAATTATCCCTAATGGCAAACTGTGATTTCGTAACGTTTCTTCATTTTTTTTGTGTGCAACTTCTCTGAGTTGTTGTTGTTGTTGCTGCTGCTGTGCCATGTGATGGAATGCACAGTAAATGCGATCTGGAACATTTGGTTTTTGTTAAAACACTCACCACAACCATGGCACGTACTTTAATGCCATGAACATTCAACCGTCGTATAATGGTCGTTTCTTTGAAGGAAATATTTAAAAACTGTTCATCGGCTGAATAGGTACCCATATGGCTCACATTCAGTATGCCACCGTAAAGTTTTCCCGGATTCCTAACGATGCGTGTGTTTTGGTGTGCATTTTGTGTGCGTATTTGTGGAAAAAAAGATAGAAAGAGAGAGAGAGAGAGAGGGAGGGAGAGAGGGAGGGAGAGAGAGAGGGAGAGAGAGAGAAAGGAAGAAAGAGATAAAGAGACTGAGAAAAAAAAAGAACAATTAAATTGAACAAATAAACAGAGAAAACGACAGAGCGAGCAAGAGAGACAGACAGAGAATGTTCACGGAACAATTAATTGTTGAAGAATGGAACGCATATTCCAACACCAGCCATTTCACATTTTACTGCTTTCTACGGCAAAAGTTGTGATTTTTCGCTTTTCATACTCATTAGAAACAACTAAACAAGCAGTTAGTTTGTCTTTCGACGGCAAAATGCTGCCAGCGATTTGGAAAACGTTAATCCCATTGCTTTGTTCTTTGTTAAACTAATGAGGAAACTACTTTACAATTACAATGCACTCATTTATCAAGTATGTTCAGAAAGAGTGTGTGTGTTTGCATGAGATCGTGTGTAAGTGTAAGTGTATTTGAATGGGAGATTTTGGGGTTTTCCATTTGCCAGATGTGCTTTTGTCAAAATGGACCATTGTTACCAGATATGGCTTAAAATATCTGATATGCTCCATTCCATAATTTGTGTATACAATTGAAATGTAGCATTTAATTTGTCGCATGAATCAAACGCACACATTCTTCAGGGCTTTTGCGAAAATTCATCTTGATTGAAATTCATGTTCGATTCAAATGAATATTTTGCAACGAACAAAAAAAAACAGAATACATTTCTATTGTAGTAGTAATGTTGACGAAATTTGTCCAAAACAGCATTTTACTGCCAAATCACTTGTTACTGCAGAACTAAACTAGAACGGATCTCTCCCAAAATCAAATCCGAATTCTGTCATTGTTTTACTGGTAATAAATGACTTAAATTCCAATAATTCTTCATCATCTGTACAAAATGTGCTGAAAGCTACTGCTAGAGCGCAATGGCGTTTGAGAGTTGTATCAAATGATTTACGGTGATTGTGGAAATGGAAACTTTTATCGAGAGAAAAAAACATATTTATGCAAAATCTGAGCATCAAACATATTCAATACTGCGCCAAAAAGAACCAAATGCGTTCAAACACGGTAACAACATCACCAGCTGGAAAAAAAAGTCTTGAGAAACAATGGAGATATCATAAAATATATTGTTAGTATTTTTATGCGCGTTTTGCAATAATTTATAAAAAAGGTAAAATCAATTTACCAAAAAGAAGAAGAAAAAAAGCGGCGGTGGCAAGTTTGAGCAATGCCAAGTGTTTCACGGTCCATATTCGGTTTTATGTGCGTATTCATGGGGCCGGGCGTGCCAAATGGTAGGAATAGCATTGAGTAGCTGCCGCTTAAAGGCATCAACATGCAAGAGGTTAAGGTAATTCCAAACCGCATCGCATTTCAAGACCAGAATTCAAAACGTACGAATGAAGAAAAATGAAACATCAAACTGAATTGAAAACTGGAGGATAATTTAAAATCAGGAATCCTTCCGCAATGGCTCGGCGTGCACATAAAGTGTCATTTTTACTCCCAAAATAGGCATTTCCACAAATTTATTGAAGGTTAAAGGTTTTCCGTCGTCGTTGTCGTCGTCTTCTTCTTTTTTTTCCACCAAGTTTTTCTGTGGCCCATTCCGAAGTGAAACTTTGCATTTGAACATGAAAGAGGAAACAACACATTCACACACACACACACACACACACACACACACACACACACACACATACACTTACTCACGACGGAAAATGCAAATATTTTATAAAGTTTTATGGCTGATGTATAATGTATCCGTTAAATCTGCATCACTTAAGCGTTTACCACAGAACCTAAATTCCACCGGACGTCTCATATATGAATTTTACATATTTTTTTCATCTGCCACCGGCGAAGCGTGTGTGTGTGTGTCTGTGTATAAACCACTTTTCAAGCAATAATCCAAGAAATAATGTCGGTTTTAATCAGGGCTTTTGATTTTATAACTGAACTGTTTTGTGAAATTGTCATCACAATCAGATATATAAATTGGGTTGAATGAGCTAGAAACAAAAAAACCTCTTTTCTGGAGAAATGCATTGCCGAATTGTTGCAGAATTAATTAGTAAATTACTATGAAAATGTTTATTTTTCTGGATTCACCAAAATATGGACGATAAAATGGTTTTGTTTAAACGAATACTTGCATCAATCCAAATGCAAAAATAGTCACATCTCTAGAGGACAGCAACATTGCTAAAATATTGATCAAAATATTTTAGAACCGACATTTCGGTGTGTGTGTGTGTGCGTGTGTGTTCACGTGTTTGGAATTGTTTTCAAACATTTATCCCGAAAGTTGCAAAAACTTGAAATGTTTTGAGTGTGGATTTAATTTCGCTGTGTGCAGCAGTTATTATGAACAGAAAATAATGCCCATTCAAAAATGAAGCCATTGCTTGGGAGTTGGTGAAACCAACCGACCAACAAACCAAGAGCCATGCACAGTGCTCGTGTTATTCCGTTGAAATCCGTCCATAAAAATTCATAAAGTAAATTTTGACGTCCATAAAGTGAAAAATTTTGTCACCAGAATGTACCACTAAAATGTTGCATGCGATGAACTAATTTTGTGTCGGTGATTAAATTTCGGCCATTAAGTGGAAAAATTCTTAGGTTACTCACGATTTGATGCATTTTATTGCACAAAACATACACAATATCGCCGAGTGAGAGCAAAGGAGCGGGTGGCGCCAAATTCGCGTAGGAGAGACAGAGCGAGAGGTAGAAAGAGCAAAGCTTTTAGAATTGGAGAGTATCAGTGCAGAAAAACAAACGCAATGTTACATTCAAGGAATTTTTGCAAACTATCATCATCGAATATGGCATTGGATGGAACGATAAAAAAAATGGTAAAACGAAAAAGAGCGATTTCAAGTGAACAAATGGCAACAAGGTATTAGATGGATGAAAAAAGAATTTGCCTGATAATTTTTGCTATTCGGTTTGTTTCAGCGCAGAAATGGTTCCCGGTGATTGTGAAAATGGAGGAACGAACGGTGACGACGAACGAAAGAAGCGAGAGAGAGAGAAAGAACGAGAAAAATGTTTAGCGAAATGGAAATGGAGATGGAAAACGATGGTTGTGAGCGAGACAGAACAGTCATAAAACAAAATATTTAAACAAATAAATCTTCATCTCACCACACGTCGTATAAATCATAAATGTTCCATTCTGGCGTTGAATTTGTTCCACTGTTTGACTGTTGCGGCTTAACCAATGTTATTTCAGAGTTCATATTAATATTTAAACGTTCGAAAAACTCAACCCCGAAGGAGAACAATTTCGCTGATGATGAAGGCTGTAGCGGCAGCGACGGCGGTGGTATCGTCGAAGGTTGCTCCAATATCATCCAGTGATACGATGTATTAAACAAACCACATTCGGATGCCTTTTCAGTCGTTGTGCGTTTTTTTTTGGTCGGTTTGTTTTCGTTTGAGTAAGTAATATCGCGTTCGTGACGATTGCATCATCCGTCGTGGCATAACGATTAATTCATGTGTTGCAAAGCCATTTTCCGAAAAAAAGGGAAAAAATACCCATAAGAAACACACAACCTCAGGAAAAACGGTCGAGACACAGCAGTAATAAAGTATATATGTGCTTGTGCATGAAATGGATATGGATGTGGATATGGAACAAAACACACACACACACACACATTGAGACAGAGACACCCACATAAATGTAGACTATCTTTTTCGGATATCGGTTGTCGCTTCAGTGCAGTGCATTACTGTTTGCGGTCATTGAAGAACCAGAGATTCCAGTGTCATGTAAGTGCAGTAAAATTCATGTCACATCGCACACGCTCAATACAGCATAAGCAAGTGGCTGCAGCCACCGTGGATGACAGCACAAAGTACCAAAGACAAACAAAAAAAAAGCATATTGAATCAAAATCAAAGTCAAAGCCAAAAACTAGCCACAAACGGGGACGAGCAGCCAAGAAAAACTATCGAGAGCAAACGTGACGAATCGCAAACGAATCGAAAATCCATTGAAAATTTAATATTTTTAATGGCAACAATCAGATGATTTTGACTGCACTTTTCAATTGAAACTTCAAAGCGACGACTCGCAGCCGACTTGATTGCAATCGAAAACGTGTACACTGTACAGTAATACCCGAATGCACTTTTCACTTTAGTTTTTAATCTAGGAGTTTTTTTTATTCCAAATTAATCTTTTTCGATGCAGAATGAAGAGAGAAAAAAGTTACGTTGATTATGTTCAAAGTGGAGACGAGAAATGTTCGCTCACGCAAAAAAATCGGCTCATGGACATTTCTCCCCGGGCGAGCGGGCAAACGAGAGGGCGAGCGGGTAACCCGCTCGCGCATATACCGCACCCGTTTGCCGTCCGCCCGTTCTGATTTTTTGAAGCGGTCACACAACGGACAACAGCGGGCGAGTGGGCGGGTAAACAGTCAAGTAAACGGCAGATGATATATTTGGCACCGCTGCCGTTTGCCGCCCGCCCGTCTTGATTTGGCTCATGGTCATTACTCCCCCAGCGAGCGGGCGGCACACCGGTTCATGTACCGCACCCGTTTGCTGTCCGCCCGTCCAAATTGACGCAAGCGGTTATCTAACAGATGGTCAGCGGTTGAGCGGGCGGGCGGGTAAACGGCCATTAAACACCGCACCCGTTTGTCCAACCGTTCAGATTAGCACAAACGGATGGTATGCGGTTGCGCGAGCGGGCAGACGATCCCCGTTCGCCCGTTAAGGTACTGCATTTGTCACTTCATGGATGATAATTGAACAGGTGAGCGGGCGGGTGAACGGTTATTCACACATGACACAAGAAACTTGGCCAATTTTTTTTTAGATTTCCAAAACCGCAGATCGGTTTTCGAAAGTTGGCCTCAAAAAAATAAGTTTGGTATCAAAAATTCGAAAAATGTAGAAAAAAAACCTTTTCTTAAAATGTATACAATTTTTGAGTAAGGTGGTTTCGGAAGCCTGGGTATTTATCAATGTGCCGTTCTCGGAATTGGTTGGGGCTATTGGAATGATAAATACCTCAATTCGTGGTGTGACTATGAAACCAGATCAAATATCACAAATCGGTCAGGCGGGATCGAAATCAATTGCAATTACCTATTCTCACAATTCGAAATAGGCAAACCGTCAGAAGTAGTAGGCAAAATAACAAATTGCCGAAGTAATTTTTTCATTGGAGGTAAAATGTTGAATTACCACCAATGTTTTGATTCGGTAGGTAAATTTGAATTCAGTGGAAAAAAGCCGCTAACAGGGCATTTGAAGAGTGATAAAACACACCAAACACGTATAATTACACTAAGAAACGAATTTCAACCAGAGGTCTCATTTGCTCTCAAAATATATTTCGTAATATCGCGGAGCTACTGCGAGTAGCACGTATCTTTTGCTGTTTGCAAGTAGCAGCTACGCTGATGCGACGAACGAATGGGAAGAGATAAACCGAGAAAACGAAACACGCGAACCATATTGACGCATACATACAGCCGCGTATAGCGTACACGCGAACGGAGTCGAACGATGGCTGTGTGCATGTGTCAATATGGTTTGAACGAAAGAGTGTAACTCACAATTGCGCGCAGCTTCGTTCGTGTGTTTCGTTTTCTCATGAACTGGTCGATTTCACCAACTACCGGATTAAATATACATCAAATTGGGAGTAATTTTTGCCAGTTTCAAAGTTTTATCGTAAAGAGCATTGAATTTAGATAAATTTGGCCACAGTCAAATCTATCGTATGACCACCAACAAATAAGTAACAGCTGTACATAAGCGCTGGCGAACGTGAAAAATGAATAAAAATCAGAATTAAATGCAATCCAATAATCATGTTCCGAACATCGAAAAGTCATAAAACTTCGGGAATCTTATTTTTTCATCTAAATCCGATACCAAACTAAATTTGGAGCCAATCTGACGGAAAATTGGGGGACCTCCCATACAAAAGTATCTAATTTCATTTCTGAAATAGCAAAATTTGTATGGGAGGTACCTTTATTCCTCCACCGATTGACTTCATATTTTACAAGACTCACTTTTTGAGCAAAAATTCAAAACCTACAAAGTTTGAAGCCAATCAATAAAGAAATAAAGGTACCTCCCATACAAATTTTGCTATTTCAAAAATGTAATAAGATACTTTTGTATGGGAGGTACCCCAATTTTCCATCAGATTGGCTCCAAATTTGGTATGGTATCGGATTTAGATGAAAAAATAAGATTTCCGAAGTTTTATGACTTTTCGATGTTCGGAACATGATTATTGGATTGCATTTAATTCTGATTTTTATCCATTTTTCACGTTCGCCAGCGCTTATGTAAAAGAAAGTGTTTTGTCGAAATTTCCTTGGAAAAAATTGAGGGCCAAAAATCAAACTTCTGCAAATGTGATCAACATGAAACTTTCGGAATCTTATTTTTTCTCCAAAAAATGAAACCTCAGAAAGTTTAAAGCCAATAAAAATCGGTTTCCGGGTACCTCTCATACAAAATTGTCGAAGTTTTAGTTAAAGTGACCGATTTTTCACTTTATTTTTATTATTATATTTTCGCTGCCTTTATTTCAAGAAAATTCACAAAAAACAACCAAAAGTACCTACGGACAACGCAGACCAACGGTACGGAAAAGTTCGGGATTACCAATGTATTTCTTTTTATTACAATTAAAACTAATGTTTTGTTTTGATTGAAAACTATTTGGAAAAATGAAAAACCAAATCGTTCGAAATGTCGTCGAAATGTGATACTAAAAGGGACATTTTTTGCGCGCATTCAGTGTTCGATGCGCATCCAGATATTTTTTCCTTGTGGCTTAACAATTGTTACTCATTTGACACTCAAAAACAGAATGATGCTCGCACAGCGGTACACGTCTGCTTTATATACGTTTTGCAGTATAGCACACTCGGCGAAATGGGTGGGGATTACAATATCGAATCGCTTACGTCATCCACTCACTGAAATGCTATATAAGAGCGCACAGCACTTGTGCAAGCATTTAGTTCGTGTTCGTCAGTCGAACGATTAACATTAGCAATGGCACCAAAAATCAGCAAAGAAATGCGACAAGGCCCAAAAGAACATTTCACCAATGCCGTCACCAGGTCGTAAAAATCGTTGCTTTTGATTGTGAATTCATAGAAAAATCGGATCTTTCCAGAGCCACCACAAGAAGTTATGAAGTATTGAAAAAAATCAATCATTTTATTTGGTTGTTCGATCGTCGTACGTACGTGATGTGTAACATTTCTGGAAGCAGCCTTTTATTATCATTATGGATTGAAAACAAATACATTTCCACTAATACAGATTGGTTTTTGAACGGAATGATAAGAATTTATATATGCTCAATGATTTTTGCTTAATGTGAAACGTAGTGAAAAACGTTAAGCTATTTATGAGTTCTTTATAAGTAATTATGGAAGCTCTGGAAAGAACTGTGCTGGAATTCTACGATCCGAGTCCGAATCGGAATCTTGTCACAAAACACAATTAAATCCATTCTTTTTGAATTATCTTCCCACTAGGGGCATTTCTCACGCAAAAAATTGAAACGAATGTGCATGAATTTAAGATATTTCTTCTTTCCCATTGAAATGGTATAAAAATTTATGAAATTGTCTGGAATTGTCAAATTTAATGTGAACCAAATTACTACATTCCAGTCAATTCTAAAACATTTTGGTGAATTCACTGCAATTTCATAAATTCGGTTCTGTTAGCAAGTACAAATCTTAAGTACGTACCTAAGCTTAAGTATAAAGATTGTCATCCTTAAGTACGTCTTAACATACTTAACATACTTAACGTACTTATCTATCAAGCTTAAGTACGTACTTAAGGTTAAGTATGCTGAGTATTACGTACTTAAGCTTCATACTGCGAACGTATTTCCGAAGGTCCTGCATCTAAGCGTCTGACAGCTCACTTCTAGCGCTACGAGACAAGTGTCAAAAGTTGTGACACAGATCGTTCAATGTATTATTGAATCTTTTTTATATTTGTTAATAAAGTAGACAAAAGAAATAAAAATGTCACGAATGTGCAAAATTGATTTTTGTGAGAGCCTAGCACGTGATAAACATTAATTTTATAATTAAAAAATGTTTCTTTCATTACGGAACATTGTTGATGCGTTCAATTTGTCGCGTTCATGAGTGCGTCTAACGACGTAAAGAATTGAAATGAACTTCACTGAATGCGCTCATCGCAAATTCGTGTTTTACTTTGTTTTGTTAGTGTTGTGCAGGGGTTGTGCGTATTTCACACATTCAGTGTAAATGTGTATCCATTTACCCGGATTGATAGAAATGGAAGAAATTGTTCAATATTTATTGGAATGGTTCCATTTTTTAAGTGAGAAATGCCCCTAGTCTTCCCAACTTGAAGCGATAGGTTCTTTTTTATATTAGCCGAATATTTTGGGTTGTGAAAAATCTCGAACATTGAGGGATTTTCATGATTGTGAATCAATTTTGCTTTTTTTACTTGATTTGGTCGATTTTGCTTTTAGTATTGACAATCGAACTGTACTAAAATGTACAATGTGGCGGACACCGGTTTCCATACTCAATTCATGACGACGTACTTAAGCAACAAATGCAAAGCTAATCAATGAGAAAAATGTCTAGAATGACGTTTGGTTTGGCGCCATCTACAAGATGGAAGTATTTTGCCGTACAAATACAGTGCACCCCCGCAAATTAGAAACCCGAAATTTAGAAATCCTCAGAAATTAGAAATGAATATCAGGTTTGAAAATTTGTATGGAAAATTTCTAATTTCCGGGGTTCATTTCCAATTCACGAGGTTTCCGAATCATTTCATTCAAGACAAAGGGAAATTTACTTCATTTTTAATGAAAAAACCTAATGAAAGTCTTTTCCATTTCGTTCAATAACTATATTAGCAGATCAGCTTGAGATTTTTGACGTTCACCATGAAGTTAAAAATTAAGTCACGAAGTAATCTGTTCCATATTGTCTGCGAAAATCATCAATCATTAACAAATCGAATTGTATATAGAATGCTAACGTTTTCTGTTTACTATCGTATGATTTAATAAGAACAGCCGGTCATCATTTATTTCGGTTCGTTCCGAGGAGTAGTTTGTCCAGTAAAATAAACTAACAGACTTACTATATATTTATAATCACTAAAATATTTACATACAATACTTGATTGAACAGTGTTCAATATATTGTTTTCAATTAAGCAAATCATTCCCCCTATCAGTTTATCATTCGATACACCGTTTTTGGATGAAATCGAAAAATCCTCAGAAATTAGAAAACCCCCCAAATTAGAAATGGTTTCGGGACATTTTATTTCTAATTTGCGGGGGTGCACTGTACGTTCAATTGTAGCTGTAATTGGTTGCTGTCATTGATAGTTAGACAGTATATTTATATAGGAGTTCCATAGTTCGACATTCAGCGCCAAGATGTCGCTTAAATATAGCATAAACACGTGCTTCATATAAAAACATAGGCAAATTTTATCATCGTGCTAATGAATGAACAAACATAATGCATTATTTCGGTAGCGTGCAAAGCACGACGCTGGCGAAGCAATTGTTTCGGGCGGCAAAATTGGTAAAATTGGAGTTTGCAGTAGATAGAATTGAGTTTTAAAAGTGATGACCTTTTTTTTGCTCTTCAAATTTTGATGTTGGGGCGGCATTTTGATGTTGGGGCGGCAATTTGCTTCGAGCGACAAATTTCCTTTGCACGCCGCCGCATTATTTTAAACTTATTCATTATGACTGTATTGAATACAGTAAGATCAAATAACTGCTTTGCATAATTTTTTAAATGAAATTCGTTTTGAAGTTGAAAAAATTTGTCTATTTTGATAAGTTATGTTCAGTGTCGGCGAGACTGTGTCGCCAATGGCGTGTTGTCGAAGATAATCTTATTATCTAGATAATTCAGATAAGATAAGATATTATCTTTTATCTTATCTAGATAATTTGATAGTAAGAGTGTTTATCTATTATCTTATCTGGGTTTTTTTTAGATAATATTCCAGATAATTCTGAATGCCTTGGTTCCAAAGTGGCGAAACAAAAATGCTATTCAATTCCGAAGTACTTGCCAGAAGAATTGATGTTCCAAATATTAAAATCGTATAGTCGATTTCGATTTACCGTTTAGGGCACAAGAGATTTGCCATTACGGGGCAGAATTGTGATTAGTAATTCACTGAATCCGTCACTTTGTGCGTGAATCACAGATTAAAAAAAATTTCTGGATCAAGATTCATTTTTTTCTGGATCAGAGATTCACTTTATTCTGAATCATTCAGTCAATGACAGATAGCTGAGGATATACAATCCACTCACAAAATTATCTGTACACCTCACGATTTTCATACAAATTGGCGTTTTTCGTGTCTCAAAAAAATATGCTTCGCGAAATCGAACCTCGAAGATTTTTAGTATACTGTAGGTGGAAGGCCTGAAGACCAAAATAGTGAAATTTCAGAATAAAAAATCCACAGGAATTAAAATGGGAGATGATTATGTATTCACAAAATTGTTTGTACACCCAATTTTACATAGACTCTAATGTCAATGAGCTGCGCGATGCATGCATTTATATGTTTTGCTCTTTTCTTTCGATCGACACTGTTCGTACCCAGCTCATTGAAGTCGTTTACAAACGACGGCACAAGCGATACACACACAGACATTGTGTTGACACACGAAGAGTGTTCAAAGAAAGAAGTGAGTGAAACATGTGCATGCACGCTCCGCGCAGCTCATCGTAAGTGTGAAGAGTATAACGAAAGAACAGCTACTCTGTGTGTGCAGAATCGCTATTGCGTATTTATGCGTTTCGTGAACACAACGCGCGAAAAATATCTGTTATTTTTATGCGATATTTTTATACCATATGAATTAAAATATCCAATAGTAATCTCTGATAAATACCCAGGCTTCCGAAACCACCTTACTCAAAAATTGTATACATTTTAAGAAAAGGTTTTTTTTCTACATTTTTCGAATTTTTGATACCAAACTTATTTTTTTGAGGCCAACTTTCGAAAACCGATCTGCGGTTTTGGAAATCTAAAAAAAAATTGGCCAAGTTTCTTGTGTCATGTGTAGACCTCTCATCGTAAATTTTAAAAATGTCGGGAATTTTTGTTGGGAATTGGAAAAAATGTCGGGAATTCATAAAAAAATATCGGGAAAAGTCGGGAAGTCAAAATTGCCTAGCAAAACACAAAATAATCATATATTCATAAAAATATCAAATTCAAAATACACGTATTATCGTTTGTTATCTTTATTTTCATATTCTTTGATGAAGCAAAGTAAAAAAACTCGTGCCTAATTATGATTCATAATTATTGATCGGTGAGGTATCGTAATTTCTCGGCTTTGCCTGTTTTTGCAGTCATTGGTTTATGAGATAAACAATATAAACAAAAACAAAAATACGAACTGCTCAGCAAACGATGAACTACTCTATACAAGTGACAAATAAATTTAAGGTTTTATTAGTCTTTCGCCAATACAGATAATTACTGTGTATTTTTAACGACGGATCATTGTTTAGTCTAACAGAAATCGAAATTCATCGAAACTATACATGTATTCACATGTACGTTTTGCAAATAAGAATATAAGCTGTTACATATAGTATAGTAGTACTGGCGAGCAGAATGAAAATGTTTCATAATTTGACAAAAAAAATGCGCGATTTCTAAATGTAACTTCTATAATTTGACTTGAGTTGTACAATAAATTCTTTGAATCAAATTAACTCAAAAATGTCGGGAAAATGGACTCAAAAACAGAAGAAAAACGGGAATCGGGAATCGCCTCAAAATGTCGGGATTTCCGTGATTTTCCCGACTTTTCCCGGCCGGATGAGAGGTCTAGTCATGTGTGAATAACCGTTCACCCGCCCGCTCACCTGTTCAATTATCATCCATGAAGTGACAAATGCAGTACCTCAACGGGCGAACGGGGATCGTCTGCCCGCTCGCGCAACCGCATACCATCCGTTTGCGCTAATCTGAACGGTTGGACAAACGGGTGCGGTGTTTAATGGCCGTTTACCCGCCCGCCCGCTCAACCGCTGACCATCTGTTAGATAACCGCTTGCGTCAATTTGGACGGGCGGACAGCAAACGGGTGCGGTACATGAACCGGTGTGCTGCCCGCTCGCTGGGGGAGTAATGACCATGAGCCAAATCAAGACGGGCGGGCGGCAAACGGCAGCGGTGCCAAATATATCATCTGCCGTTTACTTGACTGTTTAACCGCCCGCTCGCCCGCTGTTGTCCGTTGTGTGACCGCTTGATAAAATCAGAACGGGCGGACGGCAAACGGGTGCGGTATATGCGCGAGCGGGTTACCCGCTCGCCCGCTCGTTTGCCTGCTCGCCCGGGGAGAAATGTCCATGAGCCAAAAAATCCACATCGAAATGATGCTGTCTATGTCCTCCATATTTGTACTTTGTGCTTACAACAGTTTCGCATTATATTTGTGCTCATTTTGGGTGCGCTTCAAATTATCACGTTAAAAATCGTTTCGAGAATTCTATACGAAATGAGAGCAAATTTGATCAGTTGATTTTTTATAGGCCAAACTGCCTGAATTGAAACCGAATAGTTTGTGTGCACTGCTGCAATCACAATTCGCGACCAATTTGAGCGGCGAAACTTTGTAATGCATAACGAGAATAGAAACGATAATGCAAATAGTTTTAATTAAATAGTGAATGTATAACAAATTGTGCGGTAACAAAGTTCGGGCTTATTCATGCTGGCGGTTTGTCTTTTGATCTTCTACAAATCACTGTTCAGCAATCGTAATCAAAGTTGCACAAATGATTTTTTGCGCGCGCTCTTTCTCGACTCACACGATTCCGATGGGTTTGCTCTAACCCGGCCAAAGTCGGAATTAAGTGTGTTTGGATTAGAATCCAAAAGAGCGTGTTAAGCTCGGAGGCAAAAGATTACAGTCGAAAACTGTTTTCAATCCGCCATTAAAATGGGACTAACTTTTAATATCCTTCGCCATTAAAATCGGTTGTCATAAAAAAACGGCCACTGTTTTAAATCAATGATGCACCTTACTTTCGAGATCAAGTAGCAGTCAATGTTATCGTGAACTGCGCGTAACGCAAAGCAAAGCAAAGCAAAGCGCGTATGGAGGTGCAATTGAAATGTGAAGCCAATTGTTAATGCTGGCGCGTTTGGAAAATGTGTGCAAAAATAGTTTTTGTGATGGGGTTCGGATCATTATTTACCTGTTGAAGAATGAATCGGCTTTGGCGACAGCGCAAATCAAGTACAACACCCTGCTTGAAATCACCGCGCTCGAGCATTTCCGACAACCGGTACGCGTAGACGGAATCCAACTTTTCGTATTCCATATCAATGTTACAGTCATGGCCGGAGGTGGTAAACATTGTCGCGTCAATATTTCCATCACCTTTTATTAAAAAGTTTCCCGAAGCCATCAAGTATTTCACAATTTGTTGAAAATTCAAACAGCAATTTCCATGGCGTTCATGTTTTTGTTTCAATTTTGGCTTATCGTTTTGCATTTGCCGCTCAAGTTTTGCATCGGTTGTCGTCGTCGTCGTCGTCGTCATTGTTGGCAGCGGCGTTGGATCATAATCATAGCGAATTGGTATTGAAACGGATAAACGCGTTGAACTATCATCATCGCAGAGGAAAAGTGTGAGCCGTTTAATGTGTTTGTAAGTTTTGAAAAAGTTCACTATTAAATCAACACTGCTGCTCGGATAGAGAATACCGTTTGCCGTTTGGTCGGTTGAATTTGTTGATTTAATGATTTCGCCGACGGTGAAAGTGGCGCAAAAAATGAGCAGAAATCCACTCCAAATGCTTTGCCGTCGTTTCATATTGTTTTTATCGTTTTGAAAGAAAGCACAACAATTC
This sequence comes from Sitodiplosis mosellana, assembly GCF_009176505.1. Taxonomy (NCBI): domain Eukaryota; kingdom Metazoa; phylum Arthropoda; class Insecta; order Diptera; family Cecidomyiidae; genus Sitodiplosis; species Sitodiplosis mosellana. The sequence goes on along the minus strand of NW_022601467.1, from coordinate 13,732,011 downwards.
AATGCTTCGAACCGTTATGATGAATGTAAAGTTTTCAACTGAGGCTCACTTGGGCTAGTTTACGAATGGTGATGGCTTCTTCTTCAAATTTAAGACTCCTTTATCAAATGAAATTGCACATACACGCACACTCACACGTGGGTGTGTGTGTGTGTGTGTATGTGACAACATAGATAACTTGAATCCGGCAATTACAATTTCAAGGACTGCTACTTTCAAACCGATTAATTTCAATAAACCGATCCATAATTGAAGGCATTTTCATATCCTATTTGTCAGTTGAGTGAGTCCCATTGAAATATCGATGAGCATAAGGTAATTGTTGTGGTTGAGAAATTGGCATTGAAAAGTAGCTTCGAACAATACACAGTGTATAACAACAGAGGAGCAAGCAAAAGAGAAGAAGAAAAAAGGAAGAATGAAAGAAAGAAAGAAAGAAAAAAAACAACGAAGCAAGAGAACAAGTCAAGCTGTGCAAACAAAAGACCTCTCATCCCACCCCAGCTTGAACAATAACAGCTAAAGGATAAGACAACGCAAATCCACGTCTATCGAAATGGTTCGTGTGCTGTACACACGCTCTTGCTCTCACCAAATGTATGCAAACACGCACACATATCGCGAATAGTCAAGCACACATGAGAATGTGAGGCGTCATTTTGACATTTATCATTTTGATAGATTGATATGTAATTTCTTATGTAAATTATTCTTCTGAAATGTCACATAGTAAAATGATCATTTTTCATTTTTCATAAGACAGGCAACGTATTCTCCATTCAACCAACCAACCAACCAACCGATATACACCAGCACACATAATCAACAATCAGACACGGCCTACGACTCAAAATAGCACGACGAAAAACGATGAAACAACTTCACTTTTTCTCTCATTCTCTCCATCACACTGTCGGCCGCACGCGCCTTTCGTCTTTCAAAGAGGATGAGCTCGAACCTCAAATGAAGACTATACTTTGCCTGAGTGACATACTCGAACTCTTGAAATTCATGCACGAACATTAAATTTATAAATTTCTTCATGTGTCTTTCTCTCCGTTTTTTTTTTCGTCGATTTTCGAGTGAATAGGAAAAAGGCTTGCAAAGTAACCGAAGAAGAAGAAAAAGAGCAAGAACAAAAAAAAATACTTTATCATCTCTCACTCTTGTATTCGACAAATATTCGTTGTTGATGTTCCGTTTATTGTTTATTCTTCTACACAGCTCCAATTCGCTTGCCAGGCAAGCCAGGCAATAAGAGATTGTTTTCTTTGTGATTTTCGAAAAATGGGCATATGTGTTCGCACTTCAGTTGGCAGGGGATGGGGTGTATTTGCATCCTACGTTTTGGTCGTCGCTCGATTGCGCGCGAAATTTGATGGAACACATCGGCGACGAACAGGAATTTTAAATAAATATTTAAACAAAGAAAAAGAGAGCGAAAAAAAAACGAGAGAAATATGTTTTGTTTCGTTTTCTTTGCCGTTCATTTGACATGTGTGGATGCGTCGCTATGCGAATTTTATTGTTTACATCCATTCCATTCAGATGAGGGATATTCAGGAAATGGATAATAAGTGCAACATTGCTCACGCATGCTAATATGACAAAGCCACACCAAAGGCAGAACAGTTGTAAATTTGATTGCTCCTCTCAAACGGTACACACACGCATACTTTACATGATGCTACCGAATAAATGTACGCAACACCAGCATTGTATTTAGCATGAACGGTATAACATTGTTACGAACATATGCAACATCCCATTGTCTAAAAATATCATGTTCCACACATGTACACTTTTTTGATCGATCGCACACTTTCGGATTAATTTTCAATTGCGTCACAATTTCGATCAAAATCGTCATTTAATATCCCATAGTATGATTACGCATGAAATTATTTATGGTTTAAAATTTTATAAGCTTATCACGGTAATCATGGTTGTTGATGATATCGTGAACTTTTCGTTGAATCGAAACACACATGTTATGGCTTATCAAAAATATGTGTGGAAAAAAAGGCGATAAACCAATGTGCTCCATTTGTATTTTGTTGCTCTAAATGATTGAAATAATTAAATCACTTTCTCAAGAAAAACAACTAAAACAACAAAAACTTCATAATGTCACCTAAATGATGAAGTCAAACATTCGGTTGAACACATTTGAAATTCACATTCGTTTTACGACATGGAATTGCTTGAAGTGCATACAAGCGCCATCTAGTTGAATGACATGAACCTTGACAGCTTTCTAATGCAAGGCAGAATCAATTTAAATCGCAGCATTCTTGGATATTTTTGACAATATTTTTGATATTTTCTTTCGTATGAAAGGGAAAAAAGAACAAAACTTGAATTCGAATCGAAGAAAATCCAAAGAAATTGCTGCACGAAAAGAAAAAAACATTCGACATACAAACACGATTGTGAATGAATAAGTACTGGATGAAAGCGTCCATTTAACGACGCGAACGCCATGAATAATAAGTTCTCCACACTACAGGTATCATCACAAAGTTGACAACGTCAAAAAAAAGCGAAAAACTTCGTCGACGTGTATTCATTTATATATACATTTTCCGAAGCGACTAGATATTGCCGAAAATACAGAAAAATTAGCATAATTTGTCGACAAAAAGGAAATACCTACAACAACGAACGGATGAATCGTGATTAAATTGTTGGCAATTTCAATCGATAAATATCGGAACAGTTCGGTGTGAGTGAGTGTGTCAATGATGATGTGTTGTGGAACATTGACTTGATTCTCGTCTATTGTCTAAGTTTGTTTTTTTTTCTTCACATTTCCGCAAAATATAATAATAAATAAATAAAAATAAACAGAAGAATAAAAAAGCAGACCAACAAACCAGAACATACAAACATTTGTGAAATTAGTTTCGATAATAGTGACATCAAAGATCTTCATTAGGAAATCACAATGACTCTGTTAAGAAATTTAGTATTAGTGATAGTATTTACGATAGTTTTTGGAGATGAACACAATCACTATGTAAGTAGGAAACAAAAGTGAAATGTCCATTCCAAAATTAATTGACATGGCAAAACTGCGGGCATCGACTGTCCGCGCGTTCATGTGTATTTAAAATATGCTTTCGTCACATATACATTTACATTGTGTTTTGGGTTTCTTCATTATTTTCAGTATAATCTAAAGGAAGAGGTGGTGCTGTGGATGAACACAGTTGGACCATATGATAATCGACAAGAGACGTATGCATATTTTTCGTTGCCGTTTTGCCAGGGAGGTAAACAGTCTATTGGCCATTATCATGAAACTCTTAGCGAAGCGTTACAGGGTGTTGAATTGGAGCACAGTGGATATGCCATCGATTTTAGAGGTAAAACCGAACATTCAGTCGCACTGGCGTGTGCGTTTGTGCATGTGTGTATGTAAATCACAATACGGTGTAATTGTTATTGTTTATTTCAATTCTGAAAATCAAATAGAAGACGCAGCCCCGACGGAAATTTGCATGGTTGATTTGGATGAAGAGAAAGTGAAGGCGTTTTCATATGCAGTTAAAAATAATTACTGGTATCAAATGTACATCGATGATTTGCCGATTTGGGGACGGGTCGGTGAACGTGGCGATGATAAAAAGTATCACATTTTTACGCATAAGAAATTCGAGATCGGATATAACAACAATCGCATTGTCGATGTAAAATTGTCAACCGAAAATAAGCAACCACTTGTGCCGGGTACTAAGATCAAATTCACCTACGAAGTTAGTTTCTATCCAAGTTCGGTGGAATTCAAGGACCGATTCAACAAATATTTGGATCCAACATTCTTCCAACACAGAGTAAATTTTTTTTTTCTCGAATCGAATCGGTTTTGTCGAAAATCGATCAATTTCACTGAAGAGTGTCGTGTGTCTTTTTCCTTCAGATTCACTGGTTCAGCATATTCAACAGTTTTATGATGGTGATATTCTTGGTTGGTTTGGTGTCGATGATTTTGATGCGAACGCTTCGCAAGGATTATCAGCGTTACAGCAAAGATGAGGAAATGGACGATATGGAACGCGATTTGGGCGATGAATATGGTTGGAAGCAAGTGCATGGTGACGTATTCCGATCACCGACACACAATATGCTTTTCTCATCGCTCATTGGTACCGGTTATCAATTAACAACTGTTGTATTTTCCGTCATTGTATTCGCAATTCTTGGTGAATTGTATACAGAGTATGTTTCGGTTTCTCCATCTCTCTCTCTTTCTCGAAGCAAAAAAAAAAAAACTCGGTCACAAGTGTTTTTCACAAAATGTTTTCGTTATTTGTTATTTCAGACGGGGATCAATGTTGTCAACGACCATTTTCGTGTATGCAGCCACATCACCAGTGAATGGATACTTTGGCGGTTCACTGTATGCACGTCAGGGTGGCAAAGTGTGGATTCGCCAAATGTTGGTGTCAACATTTTTGGTGCCGACTTTTGTATGCGGCACAGCGTTTTTCATCAATTTCATTGCAATCTATTACCATGCATCGAGAGCCATTCCATTCGGTACGATGGTTGCAGTCACCTGCATTTGTCTGTTCGTCATTTTGCCGTTGAATTTAATTGGCACGGTTGTTGGCCGAAATCTGAATGGTCAACCCGATTTCCCATGCCGTGTGAATGCCGTACCACGGCCCATACCTGAGAAAAAATGGTTCATGGAACCAGCAGTTATCATTTTACTTGGCGGTGTGCTCCCCTTTGGATCCATATTTATCGAAATGTATTTCGTGTTCACATCGTTTTGGGCGTACAAAATCTACTACGTTTATGGATTCATGCTGCTCGTTTTCTCCATTCTAATCGTTGTCACGGTGTGTGTAACAATCGTTTGTACTTATTTCCTGCTGAATGCCGAAGACTACCGATGGCAATGGACGTCGTTCTTGTCAGCCGCATCGACTGCTATTTACGTTTATGTTTATTCATTCTACTATTTCTTCTTTAAAACCAAGTAAATCAATGCATTTTCCATTCTCTTATGACAATTGCGATTTTGACCAAAAAATTTATTGAAATTTTTTTTTCTTCTCTTTGCAGAATGTACGGTTTGTTCCAGACCGCATTTTACTTCGGGTACATGGCATTGTTTAGTGGAGCGCTTGGAATTATTTGCGGCACCGTTGGCTACATCGGAACGAGTTTCTTCGTACGTAAAATTTATTCAAATGTGAAAATCGATTAAAACCACCGCACCGCACCGCACTGCAGTCGCCAGCAATTTGTAAAACATCATGCGTTTATTTTTGTGTAATATTTCGTACATTTACGGTGTTGATTACGTGATCATTATTGAAATATGCTGAAATAGTTCCTTTTGTTAGAAACGAAAATGAGAAGAAAAAAAATATTAACAAAATGAAAGAGCACGAACCAAAATCTCAGGAATGACATTCAAGGCCTGAATATTGTTTCAATTTTTGTATTGAATTTTGTTTTTGGACATATGAACACTGAACTTGTGAAACAATAGCAGCAACTGAATTCTTATATTGACAATTGTTTCCTTCTTTTACTTTCTTCTCTGAAAATTCTTATCATTTACCTTTGCCACATACACACTTACACCCACACCCACACCCAAACACATATCGCTCTGTGCACTGAAGATGTTAAATGCGTGTCTTGCGAGAGAGAAAAAACTGCATTCCAGATCAGAGTCTGATGCTTCATCGAATGTTGGTCGATTTAAAATCGGCAGAACCAAATAAGTGTCTGTCTGTTTTAACAAATCAGAACTTCGACTGAACTTTTGAACGCAATCAATTTAAACATTCAGATTAAACGAGAAAACAAATTGAACCCAAATCACATTGAACAGATTTTTTTCTTCAGTTACACACCAGAGTGTTTATCTTTTTTAAATAGTTTTGATTTTATGCGTTTTTTTTTAAATTATTATCCATTTGCTGCACAAAGATGATGCGCGCAGAAAACCTTCGTTGAAGTCGATTTTTTTTTATCATTTAGAAATGCCAATCGTGATGAATTTATTAAATAAACTGAAAGAGAATGAATTATTATTTTATATTATGTAAAAATCAACAACAAGATAAAACGATCGAGCAAATTTTTCGATATGGACTGAACTGTGTCCGTTGTAACAATAATGAAAGAAGAAAAGAAACAAAAACTAAACCACAATAACATCAACAAAAATAAGAGAGAAAAAAATAGCTAGCAAGTAGCAAATTGATAATTGAATAGGAAGCATAACGAATCAAGTCGAATAGACACACGAAATGATACAACAATTATTAATTATTTAAGTGTATAATTTAATTTTAATATGATATGATTCTGTATGTGCTAAGATTTAAAAAAAAGAATTATTAAATATAAAATAATAAGGACTTGTTGCGTTTTCTTTTCCTTGCATTTATTCAGGATTTTCCAGCTTATTTCCATTCGTATCCAAATGAAGGGGAGAGAGAAAGAAAATATAAATTTATTTAGAAAAAAAAGATGGTAAATTTCTCTAATTGCATGAAAAAGAATGTTGTCCGGGACAACTATTCCCTTGTATCGTGTTTATCAATTAAGCCGTAGTGAGACGAGCGCGATGAGTGTGTCGATGATACAAGGGTCGGTAATATCGATTCATGTCTTTACAGTTTTATTCATGTCAACACATGTTGCTTGCAGATTGTGGCACATATTCATTGTACTAACAAAAAAAAACATTGTAAATTGCTGGCGAACAAACAAAATGACTACCAGTCTAATGATGATTATTGTCAACAGTGTGCAACCGAGGAAATTGGGTGTATGCCATAAAGTGAATCAGAAAAAGAAAACAACGAGCCCGAAATAATCATAAAGTAGAAGAAGAATCAGAACCGGCTCACAACGATATGAACGAATCGAACGACACACTGACAAAATAACAAACACATCAACATTGCACACACGCATACACATGCAAACGACCTAACTACACATATTCTCCCTATGACATTTGTTTACAGTCAGTCTCTTCGACGTCTCACTCACTGTTTATATTCATTTTCGTTCTTTTGCATGCACTCCCCATCATACGAAAAACTCATTTGATGTGGTTCTTTTAATTTTTCGTTCCTTTGTTCACATTAAATTATCCGGAAAAGTATTCGGAAATCGGGTGTCAAATTGTAAATAAGGATTACATCAACGAAATTATAATCTCAAAAATCAACATCGAAATTGCTAAGGGAACATTTGCGTAGCATAAAATTGTGTTCAATAGACAATGAATCTACACAGTAATAAACGTTCGTCATCTGACGACATAAATGAACGTCGAAAACGTCGTCGAACCATTTCAAATGATTTGTACCGAGGTTTGTTTTGGTTTTCATTTCATTTTTTTTTCCGAATTTTTTTTTAAATGATTTTTTGAATATTTTATTGAATTTTTTGTGTTGAATGTGTTCAGGTTTTAGTATTAATGGAACGGAAGACAACAAAGATGCATCGGATTTATCATCAATGTCCTCTGACAGCGATGAAGAAGATGATTCAAATGTGCCAAACGCCTCATCATCTAGTCAATGTGATCGGTGTTCCAAATGCAAATGCGGTATGTTGACACATTTCATTGGTGGCTGCAAAAATACAAGCAAATCAATTTTGTCCTTATTTAGATGAAGTACCAAAACTACTGAAAGTTCACAATGAAGTCCTATCGCTGCTGACTGGTATGTGCAAGTGACGGATTTATTTTGAATGATGGAATTTTCTATTCTAATTGTTTTGTTCTGATTTTGCAGAAATGAAGAAGAAAAACAACGAAATACACAAATCGGTGATGCTTGAGCTACAGATATGTAGGCAAGAAATTATCGAAGAAGTGCAACAGCTAAGGCAAAGTTTCACCCGAATGACTGAACGACTGATACGTCGCAGCAACAATAATAATCAAAATCTAGGCATGCTGGAGTACATGGACGATGACAATGAAACCGAAGAGGCCAGCGATTCAGAAACCTCCCAAGACGAAGACTTTCTGGACGATTTCCTACGATAACTCTCGCCATCTCTATCGCGTTCGCTCTCTACAAAACTGTCGATACATAACAATTTTGCATTTGTCTCCATTGGACAACAACCAAAACACATCCACAGCTCGCTTCAATCTCATTCACATCAAACCGAATGTGCCGTCGATGGAAGCACTGAACAAGTCTCTCGTGTTAAGGATCGTTTTAGGATCTGATTCAGTGAATGTACAGAACTGAAAAAAACCTTTAGGTTATGTTTACACATTCATTTTTATCATAAAATTTTTTTTTCTCATCGTTTGCATCCAATTTTATGTGCCCATTTGTGGATATGATTTTCCGAATGTAATCGTTGTTGAATTCGAATTTTAACCTTATGTCAAGTTTCATTGATTATTCTTCAATAAATTTGTAGTAATTTTAGTGTAATGATATGAACGCACCAAAATTGAGTTATTTTGAAATGTTTCTTTCTCCCCAACGAGAAAACAACGGAGACCAACATGAATGAAGTTGTCTCTCTATTGGCCAATGTGTATAGCTGTTAAGAGCAACAAATTTATTTTCAAAAGAAATTCAAATGAATTTTTTTTCTTCCAGGATTCGAATGTAAATAAACAGAAAAATTAAAAAAAGAATTTTTTTTTTAAATTCAAATAGAAAATTACAAATAGAAAAAGAAAGTCTATTTTATTCGGTCAATAGTATCGTTGTTTGAAAATGATTGCCCGATTGAAATGTCATGTGGATGACAGTTTGACACTAAAACATTAAAAAAGTACGTGGCACCACGTCTGTCTAGACTCGCCGCATCATCATCGTTGATATCGTGTTGTTTTCATTCGGTTTCGCCAAATTGACATTCAATTCTTCAATTTGCTTCCAGCACTAGTTTTGTCGTCGTCACAGAGATCGGCCGCTTTTCGATTCGATTTTATTTGTCTATAAAATTAATTTTTATTCCTAAATAAAAACTACCTCGTTGTTAGTGAACATCTCAATATATCTCAATCATGTCAAAATTATTGTTTGTTTGTGCATTTTCTGCAATTATTTCATTGTCATTCGGTTTGTCGTGCACCAGCCCAACCGTTGAAACGGTGAACACATTCACGACACAAGATGCAACAATCGTTAGCCAAATTGCATTCATCACCGAATTCACATTGAAATGCAGTAACAAAGCCTCAGAAACCTCACCATTGTTCGCTGACGTTGATGGTAAACTTTCACCGGTTGCCCGCATCGGAACTGACAAATTCCAAGTAAGTAATGCAAGTGCTATTGGTCAATGATCGATTTTGCTGGTCATTAGCATAAATCCAAAATGCGAACAATCGTTTTGACTAAAACCTTGATGTTTCGTTTCTAGGTGAGCTGGACTGAAGAAACCAAGAAGGCTAGCCGCGGTGAATATGTCGTTCGTTTGTTCGACGAAGAAGGTTTTGCTGCTGTTCGCAAGGCCCAACGTTCCGGTGCTGACATCGCCTCAATCCCAGCTCTGGCCGAAGTCAGTGTATCACATCCAGGCGCTTTCAACGGACCATACGTGAACTCAGAAATCTTAGCCGCTGGCCTCTCAATTCTCGTTGCCTACGTTGCATTCTCAACAAAGAGCAAACTTCTTTCATAAGGCCATCGCATCGATGGATTATCAAATCATTTGTCACATCAAACACACTCATTCAAATTAATTTAATATCAAGATTGACTTGAATCAAAATGAATCCGATGTTACGAACGTTAGTTTGTCATAGTGCAAAAAATTGAACATTTGTAAAGAAAGAAAAAAAGAGTGAGCAAACAAAAAACCAACAAGCTAAACGAGAGAATAAAATGATTAATTTATGATTAGTCTAGCGTATTTTTTTTCTTAGTTTTTAGTTTTTTGTTGATGAGTGCAAATTGATGGGAAATTATTTCGCTCAACCAAATTCAACCGATGTGCTGAATCAATATTTTCCAACAACAACAGACAAAAATACAAAATGAAAATAATTCGATTGAAAATTGAAGTTTTCTTTTATTAATAATAATTATTAATTTGAATTAAATTTTAATAGACTACACTAACTGCATTTTGCACAGTATCTTTTTTTTTGCATCCTTGTCGATAATAGTTAAAAATTACAATTTTTCTCCTTCGTATAATTTACATCAGCACAACAACAACAAAATAGGCATTAGTATACATATCACATCATAAAAAGTAGTATCATATATCGGAATGGATTGGATATTTTCAATGTTCGATTTTCTTCAGTTTTTCCTTTAAATTCAAAGAGAATTTTAGTTCTTCGTTTTCTGCATGCATCTTATTGTTGCATTTATCTTAATTTTTAATCGACATTTCACATCAATTTGTGGCACAAAAATATAGGGTTAAATTGTATTGTTTCAACAAAATTCGATAGTTTATTTTAAAAATTCGTGTAATTTTTTCCCCAGTTGTTTTGTAATTATTTTTTTGTCTAAAAAAAAGAAGAAGCTTCCATTGATCGATATATTTCGAAAGGTTGAAGGTAACTGCATTCGGATTCTTGTTCGAAGAAAAAAAAACACTAGCCTGAGAGATTGAACTAAACGTAAATTTCTTTTTTCTCGTCCTCTTCCAGACCTTTTTTGGTTAGCGTTGACGGTGCTGACGATGTGATTGGTTGATTTCGTTTCGGCAAACTGGGCGACTCAGTCGATTTTGCTCCAAATGACAATTGCCGTGTCAAACGTGTCGCTTTATTTGATGCTACTGAATTGGTTCGGTTTACTGTACGCATTATATTTGAATCGTTATCATTGAAATCACTGCTACCGTCCTGCCTATCATCCACCGGCACTTCCGTGATTATTGGACCCGTGCTCAGCGGGTGCGTATTTAAGTTCGGTATTGGTGGCGATGAATGGGTGCCAGGCAACACTGTTACTACTTTGATCATACTCGCCGTTGTCGCCGTACTTTCTGTTGGCAGTATACGGGCCAGCGAGGGACTATTGTTTAGTGCTGTAATTAAAAAATAAAAAGGCAAAATTGATGAGCTTTAATTATTTCGGTTTTCCATTGTATTCAAACCACTTACTGTTTCTCCAATCAGCCAGGGCATTTGTGGCTGGCGTTCCAGCTTGTAGCGTACTGTGCGCTGAATTTGAGTCGGATTCCTTGATTGGTGACAAAAATAGCGTGACTGGCGTTGCATTTGGATTCGGTAGATCGGGCAAATTGGCTGGAATTAATGCGACGCCAGTCGTCATACTCATCGGTGCGCCTAGGTGACCGGATGATGTCATCGTTTCGTTAATCATCTCCACCGGCGCTAAATTGAATCGATTATCTTTCTCGTTGCTATTCGATGTGGTTGCATCTGGTGTTGGAATGCGAGCTTGTATTTTCAATTGATAGAACAAAATTTAGCCTCAATTTATTCTCAATTGTTAAATTAATATTTTGTTTGAATGGATTTTGATGGGAGAATGGAGCGAGTGCAGATTTTGTGCGGATAATGAACTTTTTTATTTTTAGAAAAATATTTTCGAATTTTTAGAAATTATGAAAGAAATTGGAAATTCCAAAAATGGTTATTTTTTCAATTATGCAGCTATTAAAAAATATTTTTTAATTTTTTCATGTGGATTTTGTAATCTGATCATTAAAATTAGAAAAAATTATTCATTTTCTCTCTTGATTTTCCACGAAATTATTTGAATTAAAGAAGAATTTTTTTCTAACTACAAAAAATTACTTTCGAAAATCTTGAATGTCGAAAATATTTCCTACAAAAACGATTCAATTACAGAAACGTCCACATTCACAGTTCCTTTGTGCATTATTGCAATTGTTCCAAAGGAATTGCAAACTAAAAAACCAAAATTGAGAATGAATTGACAGTGAAGCTTACAAATACAACGCTGTATTTCTTCAGAAAACAAAAATAGCTCGATTCCCTGAAACTTCACTGAAAACAGCGATTGAAAGATCAACATTTCTGTATGCGAATCGATGTGCTTCTGTGCGATTGTGATCTTTTGCTATGCTCTGGATGGCTTACCTCGTTTCAGCATGTTTTTAAGGTTGCGACCAGATTTTCTTGGGAATTTATCGTACATTTTCATTTTATTATTTATGGATGGTCTCAATTGTTGACCGGGAAGATCGTTGTCGGGACTCGAATAAACGGAATTATGTCGATTTCTTTTGAATGGATAGCCAGATGAATAGGCCGTTGATGAACTGCGCAGTGATCCCATCCGTGTTATCTGTCGACTAAACCAATTCGAACTTTTTCGTCGTTCAGCCATTGGTGTATCGACACTCTCCTGTAAAAAATGCATTGTTTAAATCCATTTTCAAAGCGAATAAAAATCAAACTCAAAGCCAGTCAGTCACTTACATAATCAGCGTACATATCGTCAAAGTTCTGTCGTTTGCTGGGTATAATATTAGCATACATTGCATCAGACGTTTTGACTTTATAAGTTTCGGCGGATCCCTTTGGCTCGTATCGACGATAGTGTTCCGAGGCGACGGTGTACGGTAATTCCGTTGGCACAACCTCTTCCCAATATTGATCTTTCAGCAACTCTGGATGTTCTTCGTGCATTTCATCGACAATCATGTATGATGCCTGCGAATAAAAGAGACGATAGAATTAACTTTAGCAGAAAAAAAAATCATTCTTTTCAATTATGCCGTAAGTGAGTACGTTTAAATTTAACGAAAAATCTTTTTTTAGTTCCATCAAAGAAAGAATTTTCTACAGGAAGATATTTAGATTCATATCACATTTATGTTTAAGAGATCGCAATACAAAAGTTTATAAAAGCATTCAGAAGAAGTGAATAGGAGGTTTTGACTGAGAACTACGCGATGATCATAAATTTCATCAGTTTTTTTTTCTCGCCATTTTCATTTGACGGTGTTCCGGAGGTTATAGCATTATTGAATGTTCAAAACGAAGAGACGCAGAGAGCAAATCAGAAGAAAACGCCGACAAATCGAAAAACTTTCAGTAATCATAGACCATTTGGGTATTCATTTGTGCGAGAGCGAAATATAAATGTGAGTGTGCGAAAATTGTGCATTTCCCGTGTCATAAGTTTGCAAGAAAACCGAGAAACAACTTAATTGTAGGCCCAGTATTGTATGTATTCGTGTGTGTATTTTGTGTGCGTAAGTGTGGGAGAGAGTGTGTGTTTGTATGTGTCTGTATGTGCGCGCTTTTGAACTAAACGACCTATTTCAAATTTCCATTGTATGGTAGGTCTCAACAAGTATTTTGTTGTTGTTGCACTTGTTATGTGCACCAAGCACACGAAAATAAAATAAAGAGAAAAAACAGATTGAAACGAAAATGCAAGTGCTCGTGAAAACATCTACATTCAATTACTAGCTCGAGCTACGACCTTCTGCCACAACTTTAACAAACGAGCTATCTAACTGCAACATTGTGTGCATTTCGAACGTTCAATTTGCCAATTTTACCAGGGCTGAAATATTTCAAAAATGCTGATGTTTGCCGCTTACCTTTTCAGCCCGAGATGCAAAGAGAAGGTGAACAAAAACAAAATACAAAGTGCATTTTCGATGCAAACGAAAAGGTTTGCCGCAAAATGCATGTACTCAAAATTCAATTAAGCCTATTTCTAACGATGGCATTGTGTAATGCATTTACACTTTCGGTTTGAACGATTAACATATTGTTTGGGACACATGTATCTAGTTTTAAATGCACATGGAATCGCACAAAAATGAGTAAATTCATCGCTAATTGGGTGGGAACATCAGTCAGGTCGAAAATAATGAATGAATGAGTGACGAAAACATGTCCAAATCGGTAAAAAAACAATTCAACAATTCGTGTCTTTATCGATGCAAAGGTCAACACATTTTACCCATGCACCAATGTAAGAAACTATCATTTTGAAATCTGGGCGTTTTTCAATTTTGATCTATATACATACAAAAGAGGCAATAGATTTTGGATAGCGCCAACACTCACATACCGATCAATAAATTACATATTGCTCGGTGATAATCGCCAGTCATTTGATTTACGTTTTGAATTTTTGGCACATAATTTTGCAGCCGACAATCGAAAAAGTACGACTGATTGAATCGAGTTAACGCAGGTAATTGTGTGGCATGTATATTATTTCTTGACCGCAATCACCTTTTGGGTCTGTAATAAGCCATGGAGGTATGCGAAACAAAACGATGGAATATCATCGGTTCTGCGCAGTGGAAAAAAAATCGCAATTAATAATTTGATTGATTGATTTGAAAAGGAGGCAATCAACCAGTTGGCTGGTTTCTATCCAAACCAAAATCAAAAGCCTCACAACAATATAATTATTAACATGTAATCATGACTCTTGTGATGTTGAATGAGAAGAAGAAAAAAAAACATTGGAATCATCGAACGAGTGATGATATTTCTCCGTGGTAATTCATACTGTGCACCATTGAGACTTATTCTGTTCTTAAATCAAACCATCTACTCTTCTCTCTCATGGGATATGGCTCTGTCTAAATCACAATGAAGACAAGTTGCTATCGCACATTCCACATACTAATTAATTTCGTACATTGAATTGAAGTGAAGAACCGAATTGCTCTGGATTCACTTATTCGTTTTTGGCTGACTCGTTGGTTAAATTCTCTGAATCTATTCACTCTATAAATATTGAAGAGAAATTATTTGTGGCTTTGGTTGTCTTCACGTTTTTTTTTCGCGAAAACAAACAGAAAATGTAAATGGACAACAACAACACAGGTCCAGTCACTTGTTATGCATATACTATACATGTTATTGGAATCTACATAAATATTGTTATAATAATCCGGAAGGTGTTCACAAAATTTGTAATTCAAAATTACTGTACTCTCTAACATAAAAAAAAGGTTATTTCAAACGGTTTGCAAAATTCACGCGAAACGCAACACTATTGAGCGCTACACGTGTGATTTTCATCGAATTTTTATTCAGATTTTACATTTGTCGTGTCGTTTATTTTTCTCATCTGATTTCATCTGTTTATTCTGTTCGTTATCATTTGGCTGGCAAAATGTCTGAACTGTGTGCAATCGAATGGGATTGAATGAAAATAAATACGGTATGAAATGTGTCATCATCATCATCATGATCACACAGACATGGAATAAACTCTGTTCGCGCACTCATTTATTTACAATGTTTTGTGAATGTTAAATATTTGCAAAAAGTATCAGCACCTTTGGGTTTGTTTCTTCACTTTTTTGTTTGTGTGTATGCTGTACTTCGATTTCAATGAGACAAAACGAAAGAAAGAGAAAAATAGGCTAAATAATGAAACCATTTTGTTTTCTGCCAATGATCCTGATACTCGAATCGGATCTTAGTGTGATATGTAGCCTGTAGAATCTAATCAATATAAAACATTCGCTTATCTAAATACTTCACGGTTTTACGGAGCACGAGCAAATTGTTCTTCAGCAACAACAACAAAAGACGTAAGCTGACGGGAATCCCAGAAATGAATGAGAAGAGGAACCTTGAACAGTAAAAATATGAAGAAAAAAAACCTTTGACTACCTTTTCTGCACCATATTTTTCTTAATTTAGTTTCATGTTTCTTTTTCTCTTCACCGTCGTGAGTCAGACGTATACAAAATATCTCAATACAAAACACGCCAATAAATACTATCTGAACGAATTCCACTTTCAAAACGGCATTTTCAATTGTGGTTCAAATTGGGTTTTATTTTTGTCACAACGTTGTTCGCCGGAATCCAAATTCAATTACGGTGATTGCATTTTTAACGAAAACAAAAGAAGAAAAGAGTCGAGTTTGTTTCGGTCAAACAATGTTCAAACGGCAAATTTATTTCTATTTTCAGCGTGAACGCTGATCTGAAGTAGTTTTCGGGTGGAAAAATAAACATAAAACATATGATAATTCATTTGAAATGTATAGTGGAAAAAAAGACGGAAAAACAAAAAGCACACAACACTTGCGATTATTTCTATGCATACAAATTATGGCGAAAATAGCATCAATATGAATAATGAGCAACACTCATCGCAAAATAAACAAACAAACGAGCGAACGAACGAGCGAACGAATGGAAAAAAAAACACACTACGAAAATTACAATAGCAATAATTAATTCTGTTCAAGCTGAAAGTCTGTTCAGAATATTTATAGAGGAAAAAAAAGATGAAATTGTAGTATCGGTTTGATTTAACGCTCATGCCGAACATACACTACGTTTGGGATAAGTTGTAAACATCATTTTTCTCTTTTCATTCTAATACATAGCATTGCTCTCTCGACGCAACAATTATCACTCGATAGACTTGATTTTTTCTTCAATTTATTGATTTATTGCGAAATCGTTTTTTTTTTCTTGCATTTAACTGACGCGGTTTTATCGCAATTGAATAAAATGCAGAATACCACCTGAATGCTTGGTTCAAACACACACACACATGAATTATTGAAAGACAACAACAAGAAGACGAAAATATCTAAGCTTTGAAACAACTCACTTTTTTTTTCGTGGCTAGTACAGCATAGTAATTGAATGTTCCTTACCTTTATATGACGATCAATCAACCAGTTCAGTTCAATATCGTCATCGTCTTCGCCAAATGGATTGATCAAGACCTCAGCTACTTTCAGCCACCCAACATAGAAGCAAAACTGTAACACATTGACAAGAGAACCAAAAAAAAAGACACACAATTAATGGCATGACGAGAAAAAAAATCATACACGCATACGGTGGTTCAATACAATCTATGAAATCAATCATAATCAACGCACAAAAAGCGTTGCGATTACACAAGTTCATTGAAAGTGGCTGACTCAAATTGGCGTATAAGTGCATTCGCGGGCGTTTCCTTCGTGGTCTTTATCGCATTTAATTGCCAATTGAAAAAATCAATTTGTAAACTGTTTTGTTGCAACAACAAAATGATATACACACAGAGTGTCTACATATATTCTATGCATATTTAATTAATGTCACGTCGAACACGAGACAATCATGACGAAAACAGCAGCAACAACAAAATATTGTTGCATTTGAAGCAGATTGACGATGCTGTCAATTTCACATGGAATTGATTATGAGGCAAAAATGACGCACAAACACGATCGATTAATCGGTTCGGTCGTTTCATTGATCGATGTGAAGCGGATTTCAAAGTAGGCCCGACAACAACGACAACGCATAATATATGTGCGAAATATGTAATCGTTGGCCATATGCACATGACAAACGAAACTAAACACTTAACTACCTTGATGAACTGCGTTAGCTGCGTCGATATTGTTGCTGTGTTGTTGTTTTTGTTGCAACTTCCACTTGTTTACGAATTATAAAGTAATTTAGTTTAGAAAATTAATTAAATCCGCTAATCGATTGAATTCGTGTGTCGAAGCTGCCTGAGCACGCCATATAATTCCATCGCCGTCAAGATTGAAATCTTTCTGTTCTATATATTGTTCTGTGTTCGGTGTGTGTATATATGTATGGTGACGATCTGGGTGTTTTGAACATCAATCATTCCGTTTGCAGCAATAAATGTTTTGTTTGGATATGGCTAATAAAATTAACACTCATTCATTTATTGACTTGATTATATAGCTTCCGTAAAATCATTTCAATAAAAAAGAATTGTCCATATCTTGTGAATGGCATCAAATTTTCTTGGCATTTATTTGTAATTTTTTTTCGTCGTTATTGTCTCCCTCTCTGTTTTACGATATCAGCAATAAAATACATTGAGGCATTGGACAGTATGCATGCGAACCAAGTGAAAACCAGTGTTTCCGTTTCTTTTATCGAAAAAATGCAACGGGTTATTGGTCTCATCCATCGAGTGACCTTCAGTTAGTGTGCTGCATTGCTTTTCTCTCTCTCTCTCTCTCTCTCTCTCTCGCCCTGTGTATTCCTGGTATTTTATTTTAAGAACGAGCGATCGTAACGAAATGAAAGAGAAAAAACTGGTTTAAAACTTTTCGGCAAAGTGTTCCTCTTCCACTTATTACTTAATTTTAGACTTTTGAAATTTCAATAATTTCGTGAATGAAAATGCTGAGAGAGAGAGAGAGACAGAGACAGAGACAGAGAGAGAGAGAGGGAGAGATGAAAAAAGAGAGAAGAAAAAACTGTTTATTGGCTATAATTACATGTATTGACGTAATAATAACATGTAGGTAATCACCACGAATGAGTATCTTACATTATCTTATGTGAAGAATTCTATGTTTTTTTCGTTTGTTCGCTCTCTCCCTTTCCATCGCTTTGTCGGGCATATCGGAATTACATCAGCACTTCCCAGTCTCACATTAAATCTATGTGTGTGTGTGTGTGTGTTCTTCTCATATCGAAGCGTCACACTGAATTTCACAACTGACTAGGCAAAGTGACAAATTGACAAACGAAAGTTCCATTCGAATGATTGCGTTCTCGCATGAAATTATTTGTAGTTTCATTTCCTTCATGATAAAATGAGCGGACAAATAAAGTCATCATCGGAACACAGTGAGTCGTGCGCAATGCAATACCAACAACAATAGCAACCACAACGACGACGACTACGATAAAAGCACACATTCAGCAAAAAAAAATCGAATAGTGAAAAATTCAATATGAACATCCGAACATTCAATGGAAATGTACCCACAAATCAGGTGCATTTAGATAATAACAATGATCGTCGCTGTTATTTTTATTGTTGTTGTTGTAGTTCCTGCTGCTGCTGCTGTTCTGTCCGGCAAACACACGCAGACACGGAGAGAGCGAGAGTATTTAGCGTCAATTCGAACGACGAAAGAGAAAAGACGTAACTCAATTCGACGTTCCATATTTTTCACTTCGTCCACAGTTTCGTGTACTACTATTTAAGTCTATTACCAACAGCTCTTCCAATTCATTTGTGCAAAAAATGTACATAAAGCCTTAAGCAATTTTCTTTACACTGGACGTCAATTATTTTTGCTTGTGTCTAATTTGAAACATGCAATCCGACGAGATAACATTTAGATACAAAGAAAAAAACGAACAAAAAAATCCGTCTCACTTTATTAATACTGTGCGAGTGCGATTCATGCTCGTTTGCTACGACTTAAGCTTCACTTCACTTGTGTCAGTCAGTCACACTTAATAATAATCAATTAAGGATTTTACACAAAAATTTTGTGTCATGTCATGTTCATTGAAAATTCGGCCTTTCATCATTAGATACATGGCCGCAAAATGACGAGCACCACATCGCTCGAACTGCATGCTCCTATATTTATATGAAACGCATCGAAGTGCGCTTACCTGTAATGCTGTGAATAGCGGAAAATACAAATCGGGGTCTTCATATTTTCCAGTCGGAACAGCACCGTCCAGTCTCGGTATCATCTGTCTTCCTAATAATGCGGCAATAAAATACGTATACAGAACTAGAGTGACCACCTAAGAACACACAGAAATGAAAAGAAAAACGAAATGAAATAATCTCCGAAATCAATTGAGAAATCAGATTTCGGTTGACTTTTCTCTTCTTCTTCTTCGGCCTATCGATATATTATCATCGTCATCAACTTACTTGCGTATAAACTAACGGCACACAAACTGTGTCATAGCCGATCAATGCACCCAATCGTCGTCGAATGTCCGACAATTCGACCAATAACGTTTGCACAATGTGATCGGATGCGATGATTTCTTGTTTACGTGCCCGATTTATGATGTTTGTCGCCCATACCAATGGCATCCAGTACTTTGACATTGGACTCTTGCTGTCCATAATTTCAAAGATTTTCTTTTCACTTTCCAACATCAAACCGGCATCGACCAAATGTTGCCACGTTGGAAATCGCCGTTTCACACGCAGCGATATTCTCATCAATGTTATTACGTAAGCCAGCACTGAATACCGCATTATATTACGTCTCATTAATCGGCCAGTTTCATTCTGAAACACAAACACACAAAGAATGAACAAAGAAAAAAGAAGAAGAAAAAAAAACGCAGCAGCAAATCGTTAATTGAACGATCATGGTTAACCTCTGTATTAAAAAAAAAAGGTTTTTTTTCTTGTCGAAATACTGTGAAAAAATAATTAAACTTACGTTTCCTGGAATGGCAGCACTTATGAATAAAGCTAGTGTATCAGGCCATGGCAGCAGTTTATACTGATCCCACCACCGTTTGACTATCAGTGTAACGTAAAAACCCAGCACAAATGACATCGGTATACTTTCGCTCTGCGCGCCAAAATACTGACGAATCTTCTCGAATATTCTGAAATTGAGAGCGTCCAATGGAAAATGAAAGGAAAATCCATTAATTTTGATGCTTCGGCAATGAAATGGAATTGTCGAGAGTGTACTTTCTTAAGTGCTTAAATCGATTTGTTTGCTGATTGCTGTTGGAGGGGGAGGGTCAGTGATCGAAAAATTGAAAAAATTTCCTGAGCTAGTTGAGTGTAGCTTTCAATGGAAAATCTTCGCAAATTCGTTCGATAAAACGAGAAATGTATCGTTTATCTCTTGTTGGTGATAACCGGTGAAAACAAAGGGACGTGTTTTTTGTGGGACAGAACTTGCACATGACTTTGTACGACAAAATAAAGACGATTATGCAACACATTTGCTCAATCATTTGAGTAATAATTGAAAACAAAACACCAAAATCATTGTGCACTTCAAAAACCTATACTAATTGAGCGATTCGAAAAATGTGTAAAAAAAAAGACCGAGCCGAGTATAGAGAAAAAAAGGTGACACAATGGAATGAAAAATCAAATACCAGCCACATTTATACACTAATATAGTTGAGGTGCAAATCATTTGAAAAAATAAGGCGTTCAATATTATGACATGAACAATCACAGAACAAAATCCAGCAATTTTGTTTTGCGTTTAACAACATCCAAATGATTTCAGTTTTTTTTTTTTGCTGTTCGTAATTTTTTCCCCTCTTTGCCAATGCGAATTTTTGACGTTCTCATTCAAACATGATCCGATCCGATAAATTCAAGTGAAATGGAAACCTTGGGATTGCAATTGTGAATTCTTGTGTGAGTACGTGCACAAATCACAATTTTCGTGTCCGAGAGTGTCAGAGCTTTTTTGTTTGTTCTAACAACAACAAATAATATTGCAAAAAGAAAATAGAAAAAAAAATGCATTGATATTGAAATTTGCGCTTCCCCGTGGCTCCGGCAAATGTTCACAAATCAATACAATACCTAAAGTTAGTATAGAAGTACATCTGAAGTTTTTCAAAAAACCTGCAAATAGTTTAGAATATCAAATTAAAAACAAAGAAAAAATGGAGAGTCGAACGAGAACAAATTCGTCGTCAACAAAACATGGCAATTCGAGGGGCTGTTTTATGCTTTTCATTATTAGGCCACGGCGTACGAACAAAGAAAATTCAAAATTGGAATTGAATTGGTTCTCGTTAAAAGAAATTGAGGATTATTTAATGATGCAATGACGAAACGATTTTCCAAGAACAAAAGATTTCAATGCTCGTCATTAGATTGTTTGAAGTAGGTGTGAAGAAATTTGTTTTGAGAAATTGTGTAATTAGCGTTGTGTTCAAATGTCGACGCTTTATGATTGAGCCGTGCCGCTTCATTATAAGACCGAGCAACAATCCTTATCACTTTCATTGTGTGCTTTGTTTTGTTGTTGACGACGATGACGGCGGCATTTCGCAAAGAGAGTGGAAAAAAAAATTGAAAACCTAATTTTAATGTTTTGTTTGTTTTTCCATTGTGATCGATCGAAGCAAGGAAATTGAAGCAACAAAGCTGCTGCTTTCATTATTATCAAAGCAAGAATTGTGACGAATATCGTTCATTTTGCAATAGCATCGATTGCCACATTGAATATTTACTCATTTCTCTCTCTCTCTCTCTCTCTCTCTCTCAAAATGAGTTCACACACCACGACTACCTCTTAGTGCTATGCTTACCTTTTTTGTTCTTCGTTTAGGACGTATCGGTACATGACATTAATTGTATAATATAATGCTAAGTATGCTAATAATTCACGCCATATTAGTTTATAAAGACTGCCTCGCCACCTGTTCAAAGAAGAAGAAAAAAAAAATAAAATTACACAAAAAAACAAAAACAAAAAACTTCCATTTGGATTCATCGTCATTGTCACATATTTCGATTAGAATATTAAATTCTCCGCCCAAGTGAAATTGCGGAGAATTATTGCATTTTTCTCGAAATATCAAACGAAAAGTTTACTCATTTCCTCTATCGAAGAAACGAACAATGATTAGTTGTGAATCAATCAAGATGCATTCATTCAGAGGCCACTCAAAAAAAAAAAAAAACCAAACGAAACGAAATAAAGATATGGGCGATTGCGTGTTTGGTGCAATTTATGAGTTTGCCGCCAAAATCACCTTTTGTGTTAAAAACACGACAGCGATTGAAAAATTAAGTCATTAGTATCATTATTATCATCACACATGCCAAATACGATCATCAAAGACAGCGGTGCACATACTCACACAGAAAATGGCAATGTGCGAACATAACAATGACTCAATTTTGCATGTCCGCCGACGTCATGTGCATGACCATAAATGCATGCGAATGATTGCATTGAAATGTGTGCGCGACATGAGAATCGAATTGAAAAAAAAAGAAAAGAAACACAAACATTTAATCTATCTCTTTCGCTAGAACACCGGGGGAAAAGTAAGCACGAGCGTTCGACTGTATACCATAGTCACGCACAAATTTTTTTAATATAATTCATGTACGGCTTGACATAGAGTGAACCGAATTAAGAAACGTAGAAAAAAGAGTGAAATATTATCGAAATAAATTGGGCTTGAAAACGTTTACTCTATCATTCATGATGCGTGGAATCTGGTTGGTTTGTTTGTTTTTTTTTTGTTTTGTTTTGCTCAGCTCAGTACAGTTTGTGTCACTTTTTTTTCTCTATATATTTCATTTATCTTCGAGTACCATACGGGTTAAATAAACGGCCTATATTCCAAATGACAATTTTGTCATTGTGCATTCACAATGCTGGTTACAGTTAACATTCTTTTATGTTCATTTGCTGCGCACTGCTTGGTTAATGTGTCGTAAAATACACGGCGTAGTAAGTGATAAAAATGCACAAAATCCGGCCTTGAAAATTTGAGCTTCGTCTTAAAATTGGCAATACAGTGAAACGAAAAAAAAAAAAACGAATAATATCCATTCGTTTCGACCTTTTGCATAGGTTGAGCTATGTGAATGGGCAATAAATTGTCAGCGAGCAAGCGAGAGAGAGAAACAAAACTGATTTAAGCTTTCATTTCACCTGCACTGTGTTTTGCCTTGTCGCTGTCTTTTTATCGGTTTTGCACGTATAAAATGGTCGCCTTGCCATCTATCCTCTGTATAATTTGGCACTCATAATTTTGGGCAATACCCATAAATATCACTCATTCTTTTTTTATCGCTCATTCGGTAGCGGTAGAGAAATTATCAGACCGTATCGACCGGAACCATTTAGTAGGTAGCGTATTTTTCGTGCAACTCCATTTCATAGGTCAAGTGAATTCGATGACTCGCCTCCATCGATTTGCTTTTCTTCGTATATTGGGTACAGGTTATTTTCAATTCGAACGAGAATGATCTCTCTCTCTCCCTTTCTCATCGATTCCATTTTGATGTTTGCAAAATCGTTGGCAATTTGACGAGAGAGAAAATGTGATTCACCGACTGATTTCATTTCGTTTGAAAAATGATTTATATCCATGCGCAGACGCGTTGCCTAATGAGAGCGATCTAATCGGCGACGAACCTGTTAGCTGATCACATAAATTTCTCGACTACAAATACGAAAGAGAGATGTTGGATGCGAAACAAAATGGTTTTGATGTTAATTTGTTATTTGCGAACCGGTTTCAGGATATCAAAACGCACAAGTAAATGAGTTCGAAATCGATTGTAGCCGATGCGAAAACGACGAATATTTCAAATTCTTTCACTCAACACGACACAACGAAATAACGACACACGGCGAGCAAATTGCAAATTCCAAAAACTAAATCGGAATTCAATGGTGGTTCAATTACGGGTAAACACGATACGTTCAATGTAACTATTTGAACTTGATCGTTGCTAAAACAAAGCGCATCATCTGAGTAATAATTTGAATTTTTTGTTTCTTACTTTCAAATGAATTAAACCGATTCATATAGGTATGTGTATTCGACACGATCGAGTGTGAAGAGTGAATCGCGCCTAAATTGTGTGGCAAATTCAATTTCAGAGAAAACTACCTGAAAATGTATGAGAAGCGATAGCGATTGGTTATTTCTCTGATGCAACTATGAATCCATGATAAACGAACGGGCGTGAAAAAAACACACACACAATGCGTTGATAATAAAAGTCACGTTTTGTTATTATAATTTTCCGTAGACAAAGCCTTGGCTGGCATTGATATACTCAGAGCATACGGTAGGAGAGCATTTAGTATGTTTATGATGGTCATCGAATCGTTTCGTTTTCTCGTTATTGTAATGGCGCCAAAGTGTATAAAATGGCTTTTTGCTTATACGCGTGTGCGCTTGCGTACCATATATTCATTATCAGTCCGCCGATGATGTGAATTTGATTGTTGTTGCGATAAAAATGTGATTTTTTTTTGTTAGAAAAACGAAGCAGAAAATTAGAGAAAAAAACACACACAACAATATCAGCAAGAAAATCCAATATCACTCATCTCATTACGGGGCATTTTCTACGTCAATCTCAATGAAATTGACTAAAAATTTCGCATCTGCATTAATACACACAAGAGCAGCCCGATTCCGACAATCGATGTCTGTGATTCATTGCAAAGATAAATAGAAAAAAAATGGACAACAATTGGCATAGTATATACTACAGCGCGCATCACATAATACACTAATTTCAATTGGTTTTTTTTTTCTATCGTTCCCTCTCTCTCTCTCTCTCTCTCTCTCTCTCGATATTTGTGTCCAACGATTGAGTGAAGCGAGTGACAGCAAGCGATTACAGCTGTTGGGCACATTTCGTTTGTCAAACGATATATTGCATATCATTTGATATGCATGGTCTCTGGCCCATGTCCACTTCCATTTCATACAGCGCACACACATTTTCCCAATAAAATGCTACACCCGATCCGTTGTTGATGTTTTTTTTTCGCTCCACAGATGAGAACCCATCTCGACGCACATAACAGAAACAGATCGAAATGAGAGGGAAAAAAAAGCACACACACACACACAAAATAATGTCAACCAAACACATTCTTTGTTTACTTTACCATATATCCGTTTCGTTTGCTCAGTTCATCGTTATTCGTTGTCTCTTTTGTCATTTGTCGTTTTTGTTTTTCTCATTCATTTGAAACAAATAAATTCATCGGCACAGTAGAAATACATCTGATTTTCGTTCGATTGTTATTTCGTGTATTTACCATCGCAATCGATGCAATTGTATAGTAAGTTTTCGGTTTTCGAAAACATTTTGGCATCGTTACGATATTGTCGTACACATAGACGTGTTCATCATTGCCAACTTGGCCATTTAACGAGGTAAATATGCGATAATCTTTTCAGGTCTTTAAATTTTTAAAATAACGCACATTTTTCGATTTCTTTTCGATTCTGTTCGGTAACAATGTAACAGCGAAATTCTGTCACGTAGGTGCTCAATTGGTCGTGCAAAAGATCGAACAAAACAATTGGAACAAAACGAATGAAATTAAAATCAACACCGAATATCTGGTTTCGATGTGGCACACAGAATGCTTTGCAATGGATTTTTCTTTTCCACTCTTATCAATTCTTAAAGCTATTCAAATTGAGTTTAAATATACGAAAAAAAGTAGAAAAACCAAAAACAATACTTACTTCCATAGGATTTTCCAAAAACAACCAAAACTACTGCCGTTCGGCACTTCGCCCGCATATGACACAGTCATTGTTTTATTTGTAAATTATCAACTATGTTTGGCTAATTGTAATGTCTTTGATCACACAACACTTTTTTTTGGGCTATCGTTTTGTTTTCTTCGGTTGTTGTTGGTTCGTGCGATGTATTGATTGAATTTTAAATTAATTTTCCTTGTTATGTGAATGGCAATGAATTTTGAGTCAATTCAGTTTTGTTTTTATTTTTTCATCACTGCATTTTACTTCGCTGAGGAGAAAAAAAAATCATTGACATTAGACGAACGCAAATGAAACGAATCGACAACGGCGAACAGGAATAAATTGGAGCATTTCACTGTTGCAAGAATGCAAAGAAACAAACAAAAAATGTGACTTCAAGCTAAACAACGATGATAATTTTGTGCTATCCTTGATTTATTTATTTTTCTTGTCTGTAAATAGACTACATCGATATATTTATATCATTTTTTTTCTCTCTGTTCGTTCGCTTCTCCGAGACGAATTCCAATCCGTAATGCGATCAAAACAAGTGTAAACGTCCTCAATGGGTGAGTCGCATTGCTGATTGGCGCTGATGTGGTTGTGTTGCTGCTTATTTTTTTAATGATATGCCCGTGCGTTTATTATACGATAAATCCGTAATGACAACAAATATTAATCAATCGAATGTCCAGGCAACTCATTGTCATTGCGGTTATTTTGGTTTCAAGATACGTTTGTAATTTGAGCTTTGCTTAGCACCTTTTAATTTGGTATCGTTTGTGGTTTATAGTTTATGATTTTTTTATCGCTTATTCTCTCTGTCACTATTAATTTCGAGATTTTAGTTGCTTGTCAGCCAAGCGAAATAAGAACACGTCCAAAATGGGAATCACGTCGAATCACTTGTCACAGGCGCACAAAAACAATGACCAAAAAAAAACAGCAATACGAGTAGCCGAAATCATACTTCGCCAATGAATATTGTCTGTGACCAATGACGACGACGACTTTGCTTATCGTTTTCAAATGAAGTTGAACTGAAAAAGTTTTGTCTAGCCCAGCAAAAAAGAGAAAAAAAAGAAGAAGAAAAAACAAAAGCAACCGTTTTGCCAACAGCACGAATCTTATTTACGACGTGATAACATTCAATTCTTTGAAACTGGAAAGCAGAAGGCAGTTGAAACAAGAAGAAAAAAAACGACGAGTAATAATAAATACAAACGAAACAAATACAAAAATATGTGCGTTTTTTTTATATTGTTGTTGTGAATAGGGCATATTCTCGGTGATATGTTTCCATTTGATTGACGTGCGCGCGCGCGGGCGCGAACACATATCTCGAAAATCAAACAACATTACAGCACGATTGGTTTAAATAAATGTCAGGTGATTCCAATTTAGAATGCTTTTCGCGTTTGTCTTCGTTTTGGCAATTTCAATTTTTCGTTTTTCGTTCAATATTTTTTTTTTTCATTTCGATCGTCGTCGTTGTCTCCCATGGTTTCGCTGGCTTATTCGGTTTTTTGTTCAAAAATGTTTATGTAAATACGAAATCGTTGCAATTTTTGGCATAAATCATATTAACATGATTTCGCACTGATTTATTGTCCATTTAATTGAAATGTGAGAGGAACGGTGTTCGATTTCGGCGTTGTTGCTAAGCTGAACATGAATGTGTATTTCTTTTTCCTTCGTTGTGAATGTATTGAAACGAGTTGGGCATTGAACGGATCCGAAACTACGGAGTGCAGCAAATGTGAAAGAAAGCATATAGTTGAAGAATCCCTTAGCTAATTACTGCGATTTGTTGTGTACCCAAAAAGTGGCGTTGACACATACACACACAGTGTTTATTGTTTTCTGTTTGTTTTTTTTTTCGAAGAGAAAGAAAAAAGCTTTTTTTCCACAATCATCGTTTTGTTTTTGTGTGATTTTTCTTTCATTTTGCGATCTTGCGAATCATTTTAAGGCTGCTTCGTTTTGTTTTGTTTTCTCCCTTAAAAAAAATTGTGTTTTTGGTTCTTATCGCTATTGTTTTGTACTTTTATTTATATATAATAAAAAGGTTCTTTTTCTTCATCGTCGTCGATTCGTTTCATTTGCATTTGTAGTCATGTGCAATTTTTACACATGATGCGCTCGCGCTCACACAGCACACCGTACACCGCAAACACTTTTGACTAGAAATAAGTACCTGTAGTGGCTATTTTGAATGTTTTTTATTTTCCTTCGTTTTATTTATTGCCCGAGCTATTCGTAAGCAATGTTTTTAATCGTTACTTTTTCTCCGTTTTGCACTGTTTAGTGGCTTTACGTGCTTTTCCCGAACACAAATGTTGCCTCTTTAGTTATTTGTTTGTTTGTTTTTTTTTCTTTCTTTCCCGCGTATCACACAATATTACATTCATATACTGTATTTAAGAACTGCAACGAGTGAGAGCGACTCTATCGAAATCGTTTGCACTTTAACAATTTGCATTCTCTTTTGTGTGTTTTGATGTTGTTGCTGTTGCTGTTGCTGCTGTAGCTGTGTTTTGTTTCATCTTCAACAAGTGAGAACAATTATAATAGTTTGTCGATTTTTGTTGTTTGAATTCACCCTTGAATTCATCACCATGCGATGAGTGTTCGACACATACACACACACAAGGAGAGAGAGAGAGAGCATCGATTGAACTTGAATGTTGATATTGATTCAAAGCATAGAATGGCTCTTCCGTTACTATTTTATTCATCACATTCGGCCATTAAATGCACATGCTGAGCGCACCTTAGCCGAGACACACGTAACACACTTCTTCAACAGGTACACATAACACTGATTCGCACCTAGTCTTGCAGGCCATATGACAATCGAAGCGAGAAAATTCTAGATCAGATGCATTAGACGAACTACAACCAAATCCATACTCTTCGAATGCGCGCTGAAAGCGGATTTCTTTTTGCCTGTATCAATATCGACTGATTTTCAAATGGCACACAATTATGTAATGATCAACCACTTCCGATACGGCACAAACACAAAACAAACGACAACAGCAGCAGCAGCAGCGGTGACGGAAACGGCGGTTGCGACTATAAAACGGGCATTATTTAAATTATATTGCCGTAAATCTTATCAATTGCTGCTGAATTGTCACACTTTCTATTAAAAGCCAAGAAGTTAGCCTCAGAAATGGCAACGAAATAAAAATAAAAAATTCGCCCAACCACTGACCAATCGAGTTACAAATTCTCCGAAAAAAAAACAAATTTGAACACGATTTATTCAAAATTGAAATAACTTTATCACCACGTTTAAATCGTAAAAAAGCGCTACAAAACACTTGCGAATGGAAAAAACGAAGCAACCGCTTGGGATATCTCTGCAAATCTGAATGTGTGTCCGTCTATTTTCTTTTTCTCATCATTTTTTTTTTTGTTATTTCCACCAAATTTTCATTCTCGATTTAACCAATTTCGAAGAAATGCACGTGAATTGAAAAAAAAGCCCACAAAGAAAACTAATCAACTACTTTTTTTTCAAAAATTTTCTCTTTCATCAATGAACTTAGCGGTAAATAATTTTTCTTTTGTTAACTGAATTTAAATTTTAAACTAAAATGGAATTTTTATACGAAATTTTGTAGAAAAAAAAGAAGCGATTTTTGATGTCGATAAAATTGAAATTAATTCATTGTCAAAAAGATAAATGTGATTCGAAACAAAAAATAGTCATTTAAGCACCGTATCGGTTGGTGTTGCCGTCGTTGTCGTCGTTGCGAAGACAGAATCATCAATACTAGTTGCAAAACAGCTTTCCGATAATCATTAAACCTGATGTATTTTTTGAACTGTTTATGATCGATGTAAGTATTTGTGCATGCGTATTTGTATACGATCTGTGTGGCTGAACGTTGTTGCTGTTGTTGTTTTTTTTTCTCTTCTCTCGGCCGATTTCTATTTTCTCTCTCTTTTACCACAGTCCTTCTTTGTCATGCGTTTCGGGCTCTGGTCGTTGTGGCCGTCGTCGGCGGCGACGGTGTGTATATCGTGTGTTTTTATGTTTATGTGTGAAAAGGCATGCAGTCGATTCCAATCACATATGTTGTTGATGTTGTGCATGTGCACGAGTATTTGTTATAGGTGCTGTGTGTTTCAGGTGTTTTTTTTCCTCTCCGCTTTATGCATGTGATTTGATCGTTTATTTCAATTTTCCATCCCACCACAAGAAAAAAAATCCGCGCCTATGTATTCCATACACAACGCGATCGGATCGGTGCGCTATAACATACACACCTTAGCATTTGGCTACACCGTGCCGCACATAATGAGGCATAACACCAACAAAACAAACCATACTCAACCTAGAATCTCGGCAGCTTTTCTATCAGTACAAATCATGAGCATTTTTCATCTACAACCTCACACATTTTTGCGCTCACAACATTCTTTTCTTCTATTCTACAAGACTACAAGTTTATTCGAATTAACATTGAGATTGGAATTTTTTTGATTTTCAAAACCAATTTTTTTCCATAGGCTTTGAACTTTTTACGAAGCGTTGAATTTAATCAATGGGACGTTGACTAAGCATCGTTCAGCATTATCGGCATTCTTCTCGCAAAAAAGCCATTGATAACACTTATGCTTCAGCATAGTGTGGAAAACAGACTGCGTTCATGGAGAAGCGGATAGCATAACTTTAGGCGATAAATATTCACTTTTTTTGCGGTTGCTGTGCTGCAGGCGCTTTCATTCCAGTGTGAGTGTGTTTCCAGAGTATTTGCCTGGAAAATGTAAATGAATCACATGTTGTTGTTGTTATGAAATCAAAACAGCTGTTTTGCTCAATTACTTTTTATTGGATTTTGTGTTTGTGTGCATTTTTATAATGTTGATACGGTGCCAGTAAAGAGTTACCATCATCTATTTAATCTAATGAACATTTTTGTTCCATTTGTTTTCTTTTATTTCACTAACAACAATATCTATATTGACTTATTATGCTACTTCCACACCGAATTTGCCATGGAAATGCCAAGAATTTCAACATTTTACTAGACTTTTGATTCATTTTCTAGATTGTTCTGTTTGTTTTCGTTCTAATCACATCGAAATATGTGAATCCGATTGATAAACGATTCATCAGATTGGATGAAGACATGAACATGCATTTTCTGAATTAGATTATCTAAAGTGTATGTGTATGTGTATATACGTGACTGTGTGTGTGTTTTGGTGTGATTAAAAACCAATCCATTCACATGGTTCAATTGTTTTTTTTAGCTTTACTTTACATTACTTTTGACTAATAGTCGCTCGTATTTTTCTTTAACTGGTTTGAGGTAGATTGTGTCAATTTTTGAGTTTGTCCGAATTTCAGTAATTTAAAAATTTTGGCAAAAATTTCATCTAATTACTTCGAATTCCACATCTCATTAAAATGCCAATTCATAAAGTGAAAAACATACAATAAATCATCGTTACTTCTTCTTCTTCTTCTTTTTTGCTTGTTCAAATTGAGACAAGTATTCATTAATACATACCAATTTCTAATCAATGTAAAAGTGTTCAATTAATTTAAGTTTTTTTTTTGTTTGGTTTTATTATTATTATTTGCATGAAGGAAAACACTCGTTCGACGAGCATGCAGAAAATTTAATCTAATTATCTCATATATGCAATTTAGGGCTTTCCATTTTAATGCTTATCAATTCGTAAAATTACATCGTATTCAATAGCTTATCTTACTAGATAAGTAGGGATCGATAAATAAATTATTAATATTCCAATGTGTAAATGTTGATAGGGATTTTTTGTTGTTGTTTTTTTTTCTTCTCTTTTTTTCTTAATGGATTGAGTGGTGGTTTTAGTCTAGGTTCGTATGTGACAAATGTAAATTGTTTTGGTAAATGTGGACGATTTACCATTTGAGACCTTGTTGAACTTGGTGCATTAATGCAGCCGATTTTTGCAATTGTTCCGTTTCAGCTTCGGTGAGAATCTGCTTGACGATATGTGACACACCGTTGGCGTTCAAAACGCATGGCAATGACAAGTAAACTGGCTCCTTGATTCCATGTTCACCCTGAAATATGACATACGATTACACAATATTCTATGAAAATTTCACAAGAATCTTCAGCTGGCTACAAATGCTTTGCTATTTGTCATAGCTTCCAATTCGATGAGCCATTTTTTTCATAATTCGGAACCAGCATTCAAAAAATGAACCAATATTACATCTACAGTCAAACAAATCAACATTTTTATTTTCGATCTACTGAGACCAAAAGGAAACAATTCTACGTGTTTGTACCTGCTGCAATTAGATTCCATAAAGTGGACACCGATATAGAGCGAAAATGAAATGCATTTCACGCGAAAAAAGAAATAAATACGTAGAAATGTACAGAAAAAATAGTGCAAGTTATAATAATTATTGTGCAACACATTGAATGCGAGCCAAGGTTTTCAGAAGAAATGGAATCGATTTGGAACCGTTCTGAATGCAGTGAAATTCAAAGAGAAGTGTGAAATGATATTTTTGTGATTGAGAAGAAAAAATCGTGGACTTACATTGACCAAGGTGGAAACGGCATGCACATTGTTGGTGTTACGTAAAATGGACGAAGTGAGTGCGGCAACACTCAAGCCAATTGCCCATGAAGTGTATCCCTTCAATTTGATTACTTCATAAGCACTGTTCACAACCTCTGTGTGCAATTCATTCCATTTCTCTGGGTCGGCGGCAGTGCCAACCTGTGGATTTAATTCACGTAAACGCACACCAGCGACATTGACACCCGACCAAACGGGAACTGCAGAAGAAGAAGAAGAAAAATGACAACGATGTTGCATCAACATTTTGAAATATGACGATGATGTGATGAAATCAACACAAAACTTACCGCTTGAGTCACCGTGTTCGCCAATGATCCAGCCGTGGCATGAGGTTGGAGCAATGTTCAGACGTTGACTCATAAGGAAACGTAAACGCGACGAATCCAAATTGGTGCCCGAACCAATGACACGGTTCTTTGGCAAACCGCTCAATTTCCAGGCAACATAGGTCAAAATGTCTACGGGATTCGAAACAACCAATAAAATGGTGTTTGGACTGTATTCAACCAATTTTGGGATGATGCCCTTGAAAATGTCAGTGTTACGCTGAACCAAATCCAATCGGCTCTCGCCTGGACGTTGACGAGCACCGGCAGTAATGATGCACAAACGTGAACCCGCACTCACCGAAAAGTCTAGAAACCACACAAACAATTTTGCAGTTGAATGCGATTGGCGAGAAGATTTATTTGTAATTTGATGATAATTAAATTATTGACCGAAAATGTTCAAAGTTCAAACGGTAACAAAAAAAAAAGAGAAGACGTTTATTATTAACATACCGGTATCGGCATGGATTTTGGCATTTTTAATGAATGCGGATCCATGTTGCAAATCCATAAGTTCGCCTTGGAGTTTATCGACGGCTACGTCAATCAAAGCCAATTCACTTGAAACATTCTGCCGATTTTTCGGGAACATTTTGTTAAATATTCATTTGAATTCGGTTTGTAAACAAAATATTCTTTAATTTTATATCGAAACGTTTTATCGTACCTGTGTCAAAATACTGAATGCACAAGCCATACCGACTTGGCCAATACCAACGACGGTCACTTTGTTGACAGATGATGGCTCACTTTCTGCCACTTCAGAAAATAGTTGCTCCTTAATTGATGCCATCTATTCAGAATAGGAATGAGAATGGGAAAGAAAAAGAAATAATTACGGTATGATTCACACCATGAACTCATTTTTGATTTATACTATTAGTCATTTTGTCGCTATTTCGTTATCTGAAGAATATGATTGGAAAGAAAGCACCGCAAAAAAAACCAATTGCGTTCACACGCGATCGAATTGCACATGACCCAACGGCGGTGATGGTCGTCGTCGACGTTGTCGTCATTCATTCAACAATTGTGGGAGTACTTACAATCAAGCAATGGAGAGATAGAAGAGATATGCTCTCACTGTTGCGAGCGTGTGCGAGGTTTTTTTTTCTCTCTCTCTCTCTCTCAACTTTCGTCACTGTCGTTGCCGTCGTCGCCGTCGTCTACGTCCACCGAGACGCGAGACAACGTATATATAGAAGGAGTCTATTGCCGGTTCTATGTACGAGCTTGTGCTCGGATGGAACGCACAAACAGATGGCACAGTGAATTTATTTAACCTTGCGTAAGGTCAATCGCATGATACTAATCAAAACAAGCTCCAGTTTTTTCATTGTCAACGCAACTTTTTTACATCGACTTCAATTTCAACGACTAGATGCTGAAAACTATTTTCAAACTGCATCTTACAGGCCATGAATAGTGAAAGTGAAACGGTAGGTATTCGAAGCTAAAATCGATATGTCTTATCGGAAAAGCGAAAAGAAGAAAAAAAATGTGTATGTATATGATTGCTGGTGACGCGATATCAATGTAATGCAATCAAATAGACGGCGATAGACGAAAATAACTGCTCCCACACACTACAAATACATTTTATACGCATTAAAATGCATACCATGTAATGTGATACCAATCATTTCTAATAAAGTTTCACTAACGATTGATATTTTTGGCAACGTTTCGGGTTCATTGCACCCTCAGACTGTCTTTCTCGCATTTCCGAACGGCGAAAGTGTTTCGATTACATGCACAGGGTACACTTTATTCAAAAAGTCTGAATTAAAACTAATCAAACTTGATATTCACTGGTGTTCTTCAATCGAGAAGGTAAAAAAAAAACAAAAGATGAAAAGATAATTCAAACGAAATGTTTCGCTTTCGAATGAAATACGCGAAAAAAAAAAACAAAAGAAATCCAATGAAACACTTACATTTGTTCTCTTCGATTGTTCCACAAAATAAAAAAACCCAGACAAAAATGACTGAACTTGAAATGACACTTGAATAAATGCCCTAACTTTCGATTTAAAAAAGAAATTGTTCAACGCGGAAGAGCAGAAAAAATGTGTGTGGTTTCTGCTCGAAAGTCACAACGAATATGAACTTTGTATTGCCTTAGCACAATCGATGCGGTTGGCTAGTTTGTATCGAATGAATACGAATATTTGCTGACGGATCGTGTGCCTCAAGTATATATATACATATGTGCACCGGCATTTCATATTTTGAAGGTGACCTTACATCATCCATTACTCTCTTCTTCTCAATGTTGTTGTTTCCACCGAAATTTCGTTCCGTGCATGTTCAATGTTCAATTGTTTAAGCCAAACATATACTTCGAATCGCTTTTCTCACGGCTCTCTTTCGCTCAAACGCTCTCCAATACACGCACACATCACAACAACAATAGCCTCGTATTCCGTTTAAGCAAATGACATTTCTCTCTTTATCTCTCTTGTACATACACACACTCTCTCTCTCTCTCTGCTTGTGTGCGCATGTGTGATAAATTTCGTTAGCTCAACACATTCGCGTGTGTGTTGTACGTGAGCTGTAATAGCGAACGCACAAAAACTCAAAACGTGACGAATGTACTGTAGCCCGTCTGGCTCTTGTGGATAAAGCGACAAAGCGACAACAGACATGAACAGCAAAAGATGTATATTCCCATATAATTACAACATTCACCGAAAATGTTGCAGCATTGTTGCGCCCAAAATTCATGTTATCGATGAACGTGCGGCACGTTGACCATTTCACAACCATTTACCGTTGGTTGGCTGAGATTTTCAAACAGTACGCTTATTGTACGAACAATGAATTGTTGTATAGACATTTATGTGTATTTTTAGAATTTACAACGAATTCAATTTACACAGCTGGATTAATTACGTTCGCGTAATGAGCTCATTTTTAAATATACAACCTTTTCAATAAAATATTGGTATATTGGCATTGAACATTGACGTTTGTATCGATAATACCTTATGTTAATACTTTATTGGAGTTTGCTTGGTCAATGGTAAGCTATGTTTTAGTCGCTCTATTTAACGAATACAACTAATGCTAGTGGCTTTATTTATTATCGGCCAAAACAAAGACCACTCATGTCATTCGTTTCCAATTGATTTACATGAAAATGTTCGGTTTAGCATCGAGTTGAAATTTCTATACCAAAATCAATAGCAACTCCTGCCAATTTCGCAATCTAGTATGTCCTCCATGAAGGACATTTTCTTAAATGGAAAACCGTTTTCTTCCTCTTAAGACGATACATCTTACCGTTGATGGACGAAGAGATGGCAAAAGAAAAAGGATGCAACGAATCGCTCGTAGGATCAAAATAGAGCACACACACACACACACATGCACAAAAAATGTATTTTACATGAATAGAGATTTCTAAAAGATAGCGATATCAGAATATTTACCCCGTTTTTGACGAACACAAAAGCACAATTAAGACTTTTATCTACATTCTACATTGAAAAAATTACGTGTACACAATGGCTTGCAAAATTAGTGCATGTCACGATGTTTGCATTTTATCAGGATGCAGCTGGATTGATGATGTTCCAGTTTAATCCACATTTCAGCCTTTTACCATCCATTTTGCCCGGTGTGATTTGTTATTTCCTCTATCCGGTTTCAGAAAAACTATGACACAAATACCGTATGGAACAAAAACTAAAGAGTGACAGAGTGAGAAAGAGAGGAAAACGTCTACTAGGCACAATTTTTTTTTTCATCCTCTCTCTTCACAGTTACAAAGCTTAACTTAAGCGTAAATGATGCTGCAAAAAAAAAATCTCATGCACATTAGACCAAAAGACTTTGTGTGTCATCTCAAAATAGTTTTTCTTCGTTTTTTTTTTGTTTGATTTCATGCTGGATTTTTGTGTGTGACAGTGTGAACTCTTTTGACAAAATGAAATTGCTCTTAGTTAGTTAAAGTTTGTGTTTTCTTTGTGTTTTCACCATGTTTTTTATTCGTTGGAAAACTGGGTTTTTTCCTCAAGTGCCTGAATTTGTTACACCAACGTAAGGAGTAGCAATCAAAAAGCAGCTGTTTGTTTTGATTAAAGCTCATGATAAAATCCGTCTTTGACCTATCGTCAAATTGTACTAATTTCCTATTTTTAGCGTTTTTTTTTACAGATTTTCGCCGCTCGCTGTTGATGATGAGGCGCTGTTGATTCGTTTATTTCAAAATCAACAAACACAAACACTTACATTGCATATCCTGAAAACTATTAATCGCGAGCGGTACAAAACGCTATCGTTGTGAACCATAAATTCAACAGTCTGTAAGTGGATAAAACGATTCTTGAAAAAGATTTTTTCAAAAAGATATTCAGACACTTGTGGCATTTTAAGAATAATCCAAACATCTTACTTTGCCACAAATATTCTCAAGCAATAATCCACTCTGGTTTTCATCTTTTCTCACTTGAGCGCTCGCGCGTTCTTCGCCGTTTCTAGCTGAATCAAATTCTTAAATAATGAATTTCGGCATCTTCATTTTGATTTCGTTGCCTTCATTCATTTTAACGTTCTCTTCGCAGATATTTTCAATTCTCTCTACGGTTTTCTTGGCAATAACACGTTTCTTAGTCAATCTTTCAACCAAATTTTATGCAATATACGGACTTGAATGCATTTACACTCGAAATTAATTTCACTTAAATCGTGTACTTAAAAAAAACCATTCAACTTTGCTCTCACCGATTTTTTTTTTAAAAAGACGTTGAAGTAGCACTTAATTTGACTTTTAAATTGTTTGTGGCTTAAATTTACAAGTTAATACCTTATAATGGAAATGAATGCGGGAGAAGACGTCAAACAATGGTTTTAAATCGAAGGTTTGTCAAAATTGTAAAAGTCTCGTGTTTTGCTGTGAACAAAACAGTTTGGACAGTAGCTCTTATGATTTACGAGATTTGAATCGATCTCATAATAATGTTTGAAATTACATGAACGTCTCATTCATTCAGATTCCCAAAATGTTGGCCATTCAAGTGATAATTTATGAATTGCTGCATTGGTACGAAAGCAAATACAAAGTACAGAACTTGACCAGCTCAACATTTCTACTAAATCTTATCAGTTCAACACCTCAACAATATATTTGCTTGACAAACACTTTCATCTTCATATTACGAAGATATTATTCACTTTTATGACTCATGTGTAATACTCAACCGAATGGTCGTGTTAATTGGAAAGCAAAGAATCAGTAACTGATTGAGCCTCAATTATATAACTATTCTCATTCAGTGAATTCTCAACACATCACATGAGTGTATAATTTACTTTTGACCAGTCGAAACTTGAAAATAAATTAATTATCGCTATTTCAAAAAAGCGGCTTGAACCTGAGTTCATTTCTTGCCGAA
Source organism: Sitodiplosis mosellana (assembly GCF_009176505.1). Taxonomy (NCBI): domain Eukaryota; kingdom Metazoa; phylum Arthropoda; class Insecta; order Diptera; family Cecidomyiidae; genus Sitodiplosis; species Sitodiplosis mosellana. Next base: position 13,693,745 of record NW_022601467.1, on the reverse strand, counting down.
ATGTTACAAACACATCTTCCGGCCTTTTTTTCACTTCAATTTACTGACGTCAAAATGATGGAAATATCAGTCATGAACATCAATATAATGTTTATAGACATTAAATAGCTTTGCTCGTTCGCTGTTTTTTTTTCATATAAATAGGGAGTTCATCGGAAGACAACGCTTCAATTTGATTGCTTTTTAAAATCGCCCGAATGTAGGCAATTGTACAGGAAATGTTACGCATTTTCGAAATTCGCATATTCGCTGTCGAACGAAATAGATGACTGCAAAAGAGAAATATATTTTGAAACAATAAATAATTGTTTCACCAACGTTCTAAAACGAAAAAAAAAACAGCAGCGGAGGTTGTGGTTCCCAAAAAGTCGATTTTTTTCCAGTTTGGCTTCATTCGCCCGGTGTCAACCAGAACAACGGTTAGAAGTCATCGCTGTGCATGTAGTGTGATATTTCTTTTTTCGTTGCAAACGAAACATTCTTCAAACTGGGACCCGCATATTTATGCATTAAATCAAAACCAATTTTATTCGGGATTTAAATTTTGTGTGTTCGTTACATTGCAAACCGTTGCTTTTGCACACAATAAACAATCATTTCACTTGGAAAATCATATGGCTATGCAAAAAAAGAGAGAAATGTGCAAAAGAGATTTTTGCAGTAGATTACCTTCGACTGGGCTTTCATTTCAGGCCAAAGCAAACTGAATCTGTAAGCGATAGTTTTATCCAAAGAACACTAACAGCAAATAAGCCGAGCGAGCAGCAAGCAACAGAGAAAGAGAGATATAGAGAATGAAACACAATGACGAATAGTGAAAATGTACGATAGAAAGAAAACGGCCGCATCGATAGTGGTGTTTTTTTTTTCTTCTTTATTTGAGCTCAATTCAGCTTTCTTGTCCAACAAACAGAATATATGCGATCAAATTGTGAAAAAATTGACGATAAGAAAATAGTAAAGAGTTTGTGTACTATTCAACAATTCTGCTTGCATTCATGTTCCTTCTGTGTGTATGTGTGGCAAGTATTTGCCTTGTTTGTTTCGCAAATCTCCATTTGGAATAATGAAAAGCATGTAAAGAATCAAAGCGTTTATTGTTTTGATATGGCCAAATTGGTCAAATGTTATCTGTTGAACAAAAAAAAACTCGACAAGGAATATTTAAAAGCAACTAAACTTCAGATTTTAGTCGAAAAATCCACCATAGTATTACGAAAAACTCCGGATTATTTCCGCAAAGAAACGAACGGAGTAATCAAAGACACACCGTGTCGGTGCTACAATTTCAAACACCTTGCATTCCTCTGCTCAAATGAATTGATAGCAATTTATGTTTCATTTCCGCTTCATCTTATCTCTGTGAGCATTTATCGTTCAACTCTTCATTCGCATTTGTATCGTTCCAATTTGCAAGAATTTAAATGAAACACCACTTCAATTTCTAGATGATTTTTTTCTCTCTCTCCTTCAGATGAAGAAACACACAAGTTGCGACTTCATCATTATTATTGTTCAGATTTGTTTGCAGCTATTATCCTATTCAATGCATGTGCTGATATGGCGATGTGATTTCCGCAGCTCCATTGACCTACACACATGTACGCTCTTTCTCTCTGTATCTGGTCGCGTGTTTGGTGTATCTCTTTCTCTCTATCTCCCTCTCTCTCTCTCAATCTCTCTCAGTCTTTGGCATTAGTCATTTACCACCGTTATCTCGAAACTACTACAGAAAAAACTAGCACACTTCACATTGAATTGGAATAACTACGAATGCAAAATAAGGAAATCGTTTCAATCTTCACCGGTGATAGCGCATCCACTTCAGTTGTTATACATTTTTCACATCAATATATATCAGAGCATTAGCTCAAGGACATTTTCAATACTTTTGATGTGCACGTGTGTGTGTGTGTGTGTGTGTGGGTGATGCAATCCTATCATTTATCATTTCACATTCGACCGCAGCATATGGAAAAAAGCAACAACAACAATAACAACAACAAAAACTGAAGCTGAACAAAAACAAAACGTATGCAGAAACTACTGATCTATATCATAGATCGTCCACTTCGTTGAGGCTTTTTCCATAAATTCGCATTTTACCCTTTTCACCCGAGTCGGTGTTGCGTGCATATATAGCGTGTAAGCATTTGTATGGAATGCTTCTTGAAATGCCATCGTCTGAAGTTTTCCATAGCATTAACACAATTTCAATTTGTCTTCGCTGAAAAATCACATTTTTCTCATTCACACTCACCCGCTCTCTATCTCTCTCCTTTCCTGTCTGTTCCATGCCCGATTTGTCAATTGCACGGAACGGAATTTAATTTAATTAAGAAGCAGAAAATCAATTCTTCTGCTTCGTTAAATCCAATGAAAGTCAATTATCGGCTCGACTAGTGTATTAATGATGTGCTGCTATGGCGGGGCTCATTTCAATTTCACTATTGATTATTATTAATATGTGCATAAATCAGACAACTTGAAACGTAAACATGAATAAAGGCAAATGGGTTCATATCATTGGATGATGCCTGATTTACCACCACCATGCTCAAGACAACATATTTTGACGCCAATCCACCCGGGTTTTTCTTTCGCACTCTCTCATTTCGTTGTTCAAACAAATTCATGCGTTCGCTCGTTCGCCTAGAGTGAACGAGCGCGCTCACATACACGAAAAAGAAAAACAAAAATGGGTGAGAAAATTGTGCACTGACATCAACAACACAGCACCGGGTAAGGGATCGCTGCAACTGGAAGGAAGGAGTAGAAAAATCATTAGTTTTAAATTCCTAATGAGCGAAGATTAAAATGTGTGATAATGAACGATGATGTTATATGCACGCATTTGTAATATGTATCGAGAGGGATATATGGAACATGCAAGTGTTAAACGAATGAAGAAATGGATTTCTGTACGCCTGAAATGCGCCAAACAATAATCTAAATAATGCATATACTTTGCATTACACCAATTCCAACCGTGTTTAATTAGAATATGCCGCTTTGCCGTCGGTAAAGCCCACCGATTCCGAAAATACTCATTATGTCATTATCCAATTTGGACCATAGGCGGATTTTCGATTTGTTTTTTTTTTCTGTCTCTTTTGCTGTAACGAACCAACAATTTAAACAATTTAAACAATTTACACTTTTATCTTGAAGTTATGCTTATGGCATTAGCAAATTTGTTTTGGTTAAGAAGTAAAAGAGTTCATTGACTTGGTCCTTCAATGAAATTTGCCACATTTTTTAAACAAAACAATGGCAAAACGATTTCGATAAATTTCCGTTCAAAAATATTTTTCATTGAAATTTTGACCAAACCAAAAACCAAAAAAAAAAATTGACGAAAAAATGCTGAGAAATTCTTATAAAAATAAATCAAGTACATTCGGAACGCGCAACCTTAAAATATCAAATCAAGCATCTTCACACAAATTGTGTATGTATGCACATATGTTATGTAAAATGTGTTTGAATGCACGTTTCGCTTTACATCATTTAAATTTTTTTTTCTTTCTTCTCAACTCACTTTTTTTCCCACTCTCTGTTCATGTCGAGCTTGTCATCGAGCCCATTTTCATACGCAGCACTCACTCACTCTCGCACACTGATCTACCCGGCACAATATGAGATTACAAGAGTATTAAGCGATGGATGTGTTCTATGGATGTGTTGGATTCCTTTTCAAATTTAACAATGCACTACGAATAAAGAAGCGACGACGCGACGTGGTGACGATAAGTGTTAGTGGCTAAATAATACGACGCACAGTGTATAATATTATGATTAACAATGAATAAAGTCTGAATCACTTCATCATCATCATATCACACCACACCATCCCCAAGTGGTGTGTGCCGTTGCCTTTTATCACGAATTTCGTCTGATGATTTTGTATTGTCGATGCTATTATAAATCACACCATCAATCTGACACGTAGTTGGAAATGCGTCGTATGCTTTTTTTTGTGTCGAAGGATTCAGAAATGTTTTTTTTTATTCATTCTTTCTTATTGTTGCTGCAATGATTCGACACATTACAAGAATGATAAACGTGGTGAAAATTTTGCTAAAACAGAATTTCTTTTTGCAAATGAAAACGTGAATTGGTTTCAATTTTCCGTTTTTTCTTCAATTTCTCTTGTCGATAAAATATCCGAATAGTCGAACCAGTTGTTCGACATATATCGATTAATTTAGCTGGTTTTGTATCACGAACGAAAAAAAAGTGATAAAAATAAAATTATCGACAAACCAGTCAATTGCGAGGTGAAAAGTCTTCAATACGTGCACACACACACATACACACACACACACTCATCACACTCTGTGATATAATGAAAGTGCTCGGATCTTGAATGGAATAATTATATGCAGACGGTTGTTATTGTGTGAAAAACGTTTCGGCCAAGCGAAAACAATGAGCCGCTCTGCATTCTGTGCGCTAGTCCTCAAGGAACTGATAGGGTTTTGTAAATGCTATTGTTTTTCGGTTGTAACGGACGAAACATTTTTAGGAACGGCATTGTGAATACATGCGCTAAGTGCAAGACTCAGTTTTTGGTTCTTGAACGGTGATCACTATGCACATATTTGGTGGAAGAGTGAAAAATGAATGCAAGCAGCAGCAGCAACAACATACACCGAAAATGAAAAGGAGAATAAAAGAGAGAGAGAGAGAGAGAAGTGAACGAGAGATTGCAGAGTTGAGGTTTTTGTTGGTTTTAATGTCAATATACTTGTCGGTATACTATGTCAACGAAGCATGTGCATTTTTTTCACGGCTTTTGGCGTTGTTGTGCTTTCAGACTGAAGATTTGAAGTGAGAAAAAAGGGTGGTGCTTGTATTTATACGCCACATCTATTGTATTCATATGTTATTTGTTGTTTCGTGCAAAATTTTTACGTATTTTCCCTTTAGAGTTCTTTTTTTTCCGCATTTATTTTCGTATTCTTTCATTCATTCAGCGCTTTTTTTGTGCTCTCGTTCGTGTTTTTGTGCATGCATTCCATATGAAGTGCTTACGTTATAATTGTATAAAAAGGCGACAACGAAGAGCAAAGTAGGCACACACCGTGGCAACACAACAACAACTACAAATTGCCAAGCCGCGACAGCACACATAAGGGGTATTTTTGGATCAGATTTTTTTTTCCACTGCAATTCTTCCTTCTTCTTTGCTTCGGCTGTGTAAGTATATCTCTCTTGGTGTGTGTGTGTGTGCTACAGTTAAGTTAAAAAAAATTTATTTACTCAAACTCTCATTGTACAAATTCACTGAGGTTTTGTGTGTATCGACGAGGAAGTTTTACAACAACAGCAACAACAAAAAGTGTTATACGAGTACGTTCGAGTGAGCAAAAATCAACTAAATACTATAATTTGTAGTATAATATGTTTTCACGTATGTTACATGTTTCTACACGGTAAAAAATATGCTGGTGGTGTACGCACAAGTCTTGTTGGCCCAACCGCTTTTTGAGTATTTACAAATCGGCGTTGTGAATAGTGGCAAATATAATTCATCAACCAAGATAGAGCGTATGTGTATGGGAGTGTGTGGTTTTTTCGTTCGTTCGGTTGGTCGCTGGTTGGGTTATTTTTTTATATCATGTGTTTAATGGCACATGACGTGTTAGACTAGATTCAATAGTCGCGGATGCTCTCAACTAAGATGCAATCTACAGACTGAATATTCATATTTGCAGCATGTAGCGCAAAATACGACATGCTCAAGATTCTCTTCAAGGATGTTCGTGCACCATACACCATTCTCTTCTGTATATGTACATTTCTGCTTAGTTGCCGTTGAACTACTTATCTTCTATGCATGCATTAATTTTGCCTTTGCATGCATTGTGCGATTTCTACACAATTTTTTTTTTCTTCGCTTTTCGTGTATGTGTGCGTGTGTATAAACCAGACCGTTCAAATTTTAATTAAAGTCGACATCATTCGACGCAACACGATACGCTCAAGTCAATGGAAAAATTGTTCACACCAATCGCAGCAGAAGCAACAAAAGATTCGTCTTGTTCTCTCTCTCTCTCTAGCCTTTCCATTTTTCCTCTGTTATAAAACATTTTCTATATTTCGTCGATGAAATTTTTTGCCTATGGATATTTTTTTTGTCTACATCCGAAAAGTGCCCAACATAATTCAAATTGAGACGATGACAGCTAGTTTCGTTTAAAATTCTTGCCAATGTGAAAGAGTTTCGCAGCACGAAATTTCTTAAAAATGTAAATTGTTGTTTGTCACTTGGCATTTAGCTTAAGTATGAACAGTTTGAAAGGCACTTTAATGGCAGCTACTTGGCATAGCGTGGGCTTTGACTTGAGCTTCATTTACATACGGAACTTTATTCATCTTTGTAATTAAGCAATTGCCGTCTCGTTACAAGCATCTTCTCAACACGGTCATTTCATGCGCCACACACACACACACACACACACTCCACACAAACAAAAAAGCAAGAAGAAAAAAGAGCGACCGCTTGGTCTTTGGGAAAAATTCTCAAACAAATATTTAAACATTTCAACATACATCAACGAAATTCCGAAAAGGTTGCCCCCAACTGTACAAGTTCTCTCAAATAAATCGAAATATGATTTAAAGTTTCGATCGATAGTCATGTAAATTGCAAGTCGTGGGGTAAGTAAATTAATCGAAATTATGTAAAGGTTTTTTTTTTCGAGACGGCTGTTTGTATCAGTGAACAAAACCGTTCAGCAACTGGTTTATTGGCAGTCGCTAGGCAAATTAAGATTCATGAAATGCTTCGCGAAATCGTTGTGTGATTATCCTCAATGACATATAGCTTGCATTCTTTTGTGCATTAGGCTGCACATCTCCCTGTACCATTTGATGGGTAAATAGCAAGACAGAAATGGAGAGAGAGAAAAAAAAAGAAAAATTGGCATACAGAGCGTCCATCTCTATGCATTTTTGAAGTTGGTTTCTTTTATGTTTTCAAGAAGAGAAAATTATTCCTCGCAAATTAACAGTTTTACTATGCTGCAAATCCAAGTGGCTCACATTGCGATTTTTCATTTCGTTTTGTGAGTGCGTGTGTGTGGTGTGTGTTTCTTTTTTCTCCATTTTTCTGGTTGCACAAGCTCATAATGACAAGTCAAACGAGAACTATGAACAGAACGATCTCTTTCGCATATTCAGATTACATCAAGCGGGTTGGTTGATTTGAATGCCATGTAGGCAGCAGGCATCATATGTTGATATGATATTGCAACTAGTACATAGTTTTTCGCATAGTTTGTTTTTCTCTCTCTCCCTCTTTGTCTCTCTCGCGCGCATTTTTCTTTCGCAATTCTCCATGCAGAATTAAGAGAAAACCATTTTTATATTGTTTTTATAAGTACTTTAGATTTTCGTTTCGTTTCGTTTCGTTTCGTTTCGTTTGAGGCACAAATGATGAACCCATGCATCATAAACAAAAGCCCTAATCCAATTTGTAGGCAATTGCATACATGTCTCTCTCACTCTCTGTGACTTTCAATTGAAGTTATTGAAAATGGTTATGTTTACATTATAAAACCGTCATACAATTTGGATGTATGTTGATCAACGACGGTGAGCCGACGGGTTTGCTTTGGTTTGGGTCGAAGTTGTTTCAGCTTTTTCAGTTTTTGTGTGTGTGTGTGTTTTTTTCTTTTCGCTTGCTCTTTTATGTGCATTATTTTCAATAATCAGTTAACTGTCAAATGCAAAAAGAATTAAATATTATATGCCATTCCATTTTTCTTTGGCACAACTTAAAACATCATCATCGCGACAGACAATTTTGTGCAAAATGCGAATGGAGCTGCTGCTGCTGCTCTAGCCGCCACCGCCACCTCTTAGATGCCAATGCCGATGCAACTCTCTCTCTCTCTCTCACACACACACACACACATCGCATATGGCAATCGTTGAGCGTTTCGCTCCATTGAAGGATGGTGGCTCATGCCTAGTTTTAGAATAATTATAAAATGTTCCTTTGAATCTTTTAAATCTGGCATAAAATTATTGTGTCTGTCACGGGTTGACGACGCATGAAGAGCATACAAATGCAATAAGTTACAATGACAATAGGAGAGAGCGAGTCAAGAGTGAGTGAGAAAGAGAGAGAGAGAGAGAGAGAGAGCTGAAAATTGCAACGCGCGCGTGTGTGTATGTGTGTACTGTTTGTTTGCGTGTACTGCGTAAATGGTGTATGTCTGCTTCTTTCTGTCTTCCTTTTTCTTTAACAACGACCCCGTACAGCACACGTAACGCGAATGATAAGTTGGATTTGTAAGCTGATGGTAATTGTTGGTACCCCGAGTAGTGCGATTCCGTTTTTCCGGCCTTGTGTTTAAGTCGACAACAAGAGCAACAACAACAACAACAAAACGGCTGAAAGAGAAAATCAATAGAAAAATACATGTGCTCACGACAGACTTCTCAGACATTTGAAATTATGAAAAGGAAAAACATTAAAAGCTGTCTGCACAGCGAGACGACCGTGCTCGTCAGCACTATCGCCGCCGATGCCGTTCCATCATTATTATCCATGCTCATTTTCATTCAACAGCAACAAAAATGTCGACCTCTCAATGGCTTTGATTTCATATAGCAGCAAATTTACTGCCGATCGCGTCGCTCTTTTCTTTATGATTAGCCATAAATCGAGTAAGACACAATCATAATTGTCTCATTTATAAATCATAATCTATCGGGATTGCAATCCGGAATTTTGTTTCCCGTTCTTCTTCTTCTCTCATCTTTACTGTGGCAACCGCCACATCAGCAATCTCTTTGACATTTGAAACAGTCCTTCGGGGCATACTTTCAGCTTAAACCATCAAAACATTTAGCATTTCCGTTTGACTTCACTTTCTTTAGCTCAGCGAGTGGGCTTTTCATGCTGTGTTTGTTGAAAGTATGGCATAAATATCAATTCCTTGCCCAATTTACTTGACACAACTCCAACAAAAACAGATTTATTGCATTCAATCCAAATTGGGAATTAAAAAAAATCCTCGAATCAATGCATTCTATTCCACCAGTCCGAAAAAGGCGCCAAAATCCCTGAGATTCAATCTTACCATCACAGATACAACACCATTGCATTTTTTCCGCTTAGTTGTTGTTTGTTTTTTTTTCGGCTTGTTGTCACAAATAGCAAAAAAATGAGCCAATTTGTGTTTGTTGGTTTTGATATTAAATGCACATACTATTATATTCATACCGTGCAGAGCAGTCAAATATCATCTGAATTCGGGATTTCATAATAATTTTTATAGTTTACAACTAACGAGAGAGTTTATTGTTAGTGTAGCTTGCGCAATTAGCATAAAGTGAATGGGATTTACTTTACAATGATTTCCCATAAAATAATAAAAGAAGCAGAGAGAATATACTAAAGAAAAAAAACACACACACACTATCTATGTGTACGGTAAAGCTCCTCGGGCATAGCCATACAAACAGCATCGCAAGAGAACTAAAAGACCAAATGGTTCAGTGGCTATGCCCGTTCTTCTGAACTATTTGGTCTATAAAACATAATTCACTTTGTTATTTTCGATATGCACGACATTCATAACATGACTTCAATGCATTCCGCTGCTTTCGAGCCCGAGTATTCGATGCCCGAGTAAAAGTGAAACAGCGAGTAAATTAACGATACTTTTTTTTTGCTTCTTTCATATCCTCCGATTCAGCAGGCACAACAAAATACTACTAATATGAAAATATTGAATGTGTATTTTATGCGCGCCCGCGTTTGTTTGCTCGATGTGCAGTCAGATCGTTCGCTGCTCACAGCATTTACACTCGCACCCGCCTTCACCGCACCGAAGACAATAAGTGCACTTAAAAAAGCGACTTGAATTGCACAATTATAAAGATGTAAAACATTTATGCCTTTAATCATTTTATTATTTGATTTCTGTTCGTTTGGTTTCGTCGAATCTCGTTTGCAAAAATATGCAACAATTAAATTTCCGTTCCGTAGTTTAAAAGGAGTTTCATTTGTTTGAAATCGTGACAATGGTGATAAAATGAAACGCTAGATGATTCGATAAACTTTTGACATTTTTTTTCTTTCTTTCTTCGGTTTCGTTTATTCCTATTTTCTGCTGTCTATATTCTGCATTCTCTGCTTTTTCTATTTTCTTTGTACCGGTGCTACTCAAACGAGTTTAGCACTGAGCACATATCTCGATGGATTGCTTTTTTCTTCTTCTCTCGATTTTTCTATCTTTCTCTCTCTCTCTCTCCCTCTCCTGTCGATCTATCTCAAAAAGAATTAATATGAGCAAATTCAATAGGCCATAGTGTTCATTTCAAACGATTGGAATTCAAACGTCAAAAAATTTGCATATTTATCTTTCTTGCAATGATTTTGCATCATATGCGAATCGTTTCATTATGTCTGCCTGGTACGGGATAAATTGAGTGGCTTTATCTAAGCAAATTAAGAAGTTCATCGTTTAAATCGCTCTTTCATCGCATCGCATTCAAATTCAAATGTCGGTGTATCTCTTTAATCTAATTTGATAACTTAATTTTTGGTGAGAATTTGTTTCTCCCCAATAATTCCAATCACCCATTAGAATGTCAGTGTGTTTTTATTTTTGCTCGTTTATTCGGCCACAGAATCATACGTGTCAAATGGAATTTCGCACGTACATAAGATGCGAGAATGTAAAGAACAGCAACAAAAAGAGGAAAAAAAACACACATTGGTGAATATGACCGTGTTACCTGATCTTGATAAATTTAAAATGAATTATGTGGTATTCGTTCACTTCTTCATTGCCAACGGAACTTTATTCATTGTTTTCACACACACACACACACACACACTCTCCGATTGTACAAACTGAAATATAACACTGTCACATTGTCACACGCAAACTCCAACGAATAACACCGTTTTTTCTTTCTCTTCAATGCATACACATTTGCGATCGCGCACACCTCATCTCAGCGCACAGATAATTGCTCAGCTTATTTGTTTTCCGTCGTTTTCGCATAGCATATTCGTTGAATATGCCAAAAACTTACCATGCAAAACTATTTGAATTGTTTCTGTGATTGCGGTCCCTTTTTTCGCATTCGCTTCGTGTTTTCGACCTCTTTTGGATTCTCCCATGAGAATAAGGTGAACAAGAGGAAAAGAAAGAAAAAAAATAAGCGACACTTTATTGAGAAAGGGTCCTGATTAAACACGATTTTTCGTGTCTTTTTTAACGCTATGCGTGCAACACTACATATTTCGCCCATTTCTACACAAATCGGTCATTATTCAACGGAGAAATTCATAATCCCCGAACAATATAAAACCGATTCGATTTAAGACCGAACGAAAGAAAGACGTGGAAGAGAGAGAGAGAGAGAGAGAGAGAGAGAGAGAGAAATGATGAGGCCACCAACCAAATTGAAACATGTGCAATTTGCAGTTGGGTTATCATACATCTTGATATTTCGGTAATTAGGAGCAATTAAGAAATCATTTTAATTAAATGAAGACGATCAACCGCATACTTAATTACGTTGCTTGTTTGGAATATTTGGGTTTGGCTTGGTTTCTCTGTTCGTTTCTTTGCTGTTATTTTTTTCTTTGGCAAATTTTCCGGTGTTTGAGTAAATGTAAATTCATCATGAATGCAACCGGCCAAATGGTCAATGGGAACGTAAAATGTTAACAAGAACACAATAATAAAGATGGTTTGAGCTACCGTTTATCATAATAAATTCATTTCGATAGCACATTTTCGGCTCTTCTGATTCCGAATTTGGTTGGCATGAAGAATAAATAAGAATCAACCTGATTCGGTTTCCTCTTTTTTTTTCGTAATATTTTTTTTTATTGAGTGTTACATCTCGGTGGAATTATATTAAAGATTTTTTTTTTGGCAACAAACAACAATAAATGCTTCGTTAATATTATGCAGAATTCGCACCGAATTTCTGTATTCCTATGCAAATGAGTGTGGAATGTTATGCGCAAATACAATCTACGAAACTATCTCACGGAAACCAAATCATTAGTCAAGGTGGTGTGGCAGAGCACCAACAATTGCGTCTGTAGTAAGAATTTTTCGTTTTTAGCGCTTTTTTACTCCATCTGTTTTTTTTTTGTTTTCGTTGGAGCAAGGTGCCATTGGACTAGATTTTCGAAATAAACATGCTGTAGTACTCCGATCTGATCTGATGATCACAGATGGATTTTCTGCGACGTGGTAAATATTTGTGTAAATACATACAAGGCACAGCAAGAGAGTGAGAGAAAGAGAGTCATTAGCCGCGGCGACAAGAAAGATGAAAACAAATAAAATCAGTTCATATCTTCGTTTTAATGTTTCGTTCTGAGTTTTTTCTCCTCTTTATTGCTTGCTCTATTTGATGTAGATAAAAACCAAACGAATCGACTCGTAAATGGGCCTGCTGACATAGATCACCATCGGCGACGTTTGTGTTAATGAAATCAACAGCCTTAAATTGCTTAAATTCATCGAGTGGAGGTAAATTATTTTTTCTCATGATTGAGATGTTTCTTTGGTGAACGCGACATGTTTAATCCCAGCATCAACTCCTACACGAAATCACTGTTGTAGCATCCATCTGAAAAATTGTCGTTTTTTCTTTCTTCAATTTATTGGAATCGGGAGAGAAAAAAATTCTCGCGACAAATAATTCACAATGTACAACTGACAGGTGACACACAACACAAATTATGTCTCTGTTTTCTGTTTCGAGTGCCGTTACCTGACTGCTGCTGCCGTTGCGGTAAGTCAATTGAAAATTTTCACAAAATTAAGAACATCCATTAGTTGGTCTAGTCAACATTTTCCGTATGTTTTTTTTTCCTCGTTCAAATGAAAGTGTTTATTGTTGCGAATGACTTCATAATGATTTCATTTGTCGATGGAAACACAGCAAATATCAACCGAAAACATTCATTTTTCGAGCGAGCCGAAAACAAACATACGATCGAATTAAGTGTTATTGTAACACACACACACACACACACACACACACACACACACACACAGCATCGAATAATGACAACTGTTTCTTTTTTTGTGGTCATGTCACATGGAAGACCATGTTCATAGCAACTGAGAGAGAGAGATGAAAAAAAAATGAAGAGCCATTACACACAATGGTACATGGGTACATTTCGGAATGGTTGTGGACATGTTCACAATGCCGAAATTGTGTTGAATTAGACTGAAATGTGTAAATGTCGGTAAAGTATGTTCATTTCCGTATAATTCGAATAATGGATAATGACTACACATTGCTTTCTGTGTGTTTTTACCTCAATTTTGAACGAAAAGCTTTTTTTTCTCTGTCCCGTTCGTTTTCATTAGAATGCCATTTCATGAATCGAATACTTTGCTTCGCTTTGGACTCTTCTCTTTTTTTTTCGTGCACATAATGAGATGTGTTATTTCGTTTGCGATGATTGTTGTGAATGCTGTGAAGCAACAACGTCAAATTACAAAAAAAAAATTCTTACTTTTTCGTTTTTGTTTTAGACAACTCATCATCTTTCTCGTGCTAAGGTAGCCAGCCCATCTGAGAAAAAAAGAGCGGCTAATTCTATAATGGAAAATAAATTAGCTGACTAAAATGGGAAGCTGAAAATTCGAAAACCATGCACATTCGCTGAACATTGCCAATCATCAGTTTTTGAGTCTTGTTTTTTTCTCTCCTTACGTTGGGCCTACAATTTAACACCTGCTTACAACGAAAATGTACGGCAATCGTTTCTCGAGAGAGAGAGAGAGAGAGAGAGAGAGAGAGAGAGAGAGAGAGAGAGAGAGAGAGAGAGAGAGAGAGAGA
>NW_022601467.1:13667707-13679884 GCF_009176505.1 Sitodiplosis mosellana | reverse complement strand
AGAGAGAGAGAGAGAGAGAGAGAGAGAGAGAGAGAGAGAGAGAGAGAAACAAAATAAGAAGAAAACCAGTGTATTGACTTCATGCAAATCAAAACTTTTCATTTTTCATCGAGAAAAAAGAAATAACCATTGTCATGCCACATCCAATTTAGTTTTGCAGTCGCTTATGCAGAAGGCTTAATTACAGGATTATATTATAAATTTAATATCTTTTCTGAATGTTTTCCGTTGTAGTTTTGCATTTGAGAATGAATGAGATTTGATCATATCAACATTTTAAAAACGATCATTTATGGCATTGAAAGAGATAGCTTCGTTACGGTTCACTATTACGCTGCTTCTCCTTCTTCTTCTTACTTTTTATCTTATTCATTTTGAATTGAAAACAAACCCATACAGAATCTCGAAGAAAGCAAATAAATGAATACACTGAAGCCAAAGATATTATCCGTTTTAACTATGATTATTAAGTTCTCCAGTCGCTGTTATATACTGCTTACAATCGCCAATTTCTTCTCTCAATGAAATAGTAATCGATGTATCATGGTATAGAGCCAAAGTGCGATGAATAACGACATTGTCCCCCAGTCCTCCTCCTTCCATGGTAATTGAATTTATTCACGTCGATGCTATCAAATGTTATTGTATTTTGTAATACATTTTGAGATGCGATCTCGGCCCGGGCCCACGTTCTTTCCATTTAGATGGTCACAAATAGTTTATATTAGCATGCAGCGTATATTTAATTGATGAGCTCATTTACGTGCTATTTCGTTGAAAATTATCGTCAAATTGCGATCGATCGGATGGTTTAGTTTGAATAGAGAAAAGCATAGATGTTGTATTGCAACACAGGCGTGTATGAGTTGGTTCTGTTCAGAGGAGCAAATACACAATTTGCTTCGAAATCAATGCATGCTCCGAAGAGAGAAATTTCTAAACGAAATCATTGCAGGGTTACAAGGTGTGTAATGCACCAGAGCACGAGAAAGCCGACAGCGCTAGAGTGTATTTTTCAAAAGAAATTTTTTTTCCACGGAGCATGGACGTCGACGGCAATTATACTCATCGCATTACGGGGTCAGTTTGATTCATTCGCCATGATTTGAATATTCATATCTATTGACACAACCACGTCACACTCTCGATGAATGAGAGAAAAAAAAACACTCTATTTAAGCAGCCGTGCAGTTCTCCTGAGCATAAAACTAAAAACTAAATTCATTTAAAACAATAATAATTTTTAAACAAACGAATGAGCCAATAATGCACGTACATCAGACTATCAATCACTTGAAACACGGTTGAATAATTAAGATGATAACCGGATTGAACCAAATAACTTCTGACAAAACTGATAATAAATGGGTTAGTACATTTATAAAAAGTAAGCTATTTTTACTTAAAAATGATTTTATATGCTTCAAACGACATTACTTCCAACGGCGTTCCCAGGGGGGGCAAGCCGGGCAGTTGCCCGTACCTTCGTCTGAAAAGCCAAGAATGTCCTCGTTTTTGGTTATCGTCGATCCTAAAAATTTGATTTTTTATGGAAAAAAAATACCCAAATGCCCTTTTCTTCCATTGTGCGAATCATAATATAAATTTGGTTGTGAATGACTTGAATATCATTCCGGAAGTACGTAATACGATTGCCACAATAAAAGACGTTATAAACTTCTTCCGAGAGTCAACTCTGCGACGCAAATACGTCCCGAATATTCCTGCATTTTGCGCAACACGATGGTCCGAAAAATACAAAAGTATTTCTCTTTTTAAAAATCATTTTGAAACTATTATTGCTGGGTTAGAAAAGTTAACTACAGACGGCAATACTGAAACAAGAAAAAAAGCATTTCAACTACATGCTGCCTGTACCAAATCAATATTTGTCTTATGCGTTTTCATTATTGCAAAGTACTCGGCCATACTTGAGCCTGTGGTAAGCGCATTACAAGCTAAAAGTGTTGACCTATTTCGGTGTGCAGAGCGTGTGAATACAATCAAGTCAGTCTTTTCTAGTCACCGTGAAAATGCAGATCGCATAATGGAAGAAATTTTGAATGAAGCAAACGTTATTGCCGAAAAACTTGAAATTGAGCTTGTATTGCCGAGAATCGTGGAGAGACAACGGCATCGATCAAACCATCCATCATCAAATCCAACTGAGTTTTGGAGGAGATCGCTATTGATTCCGTATTTGGACTCACTGATTAAATCATTAGATGTTCGATTCTCAGATGACAACTCACCGGCATATTCATTGATTTTACTACATCCGTCCAATATGTTAGGAAAAAGCAACGAAGAATTAAAGCCCAAAATCAAAGAATTGTCTGACTTCTACAACTTGTCCAATTTGTCCAATGAAATCGAGATATGGCGTTCACTTTGGGAGGAAAAAAATTTGAGCAACGAGCAGCTCAAAAACTTGGATTTATGTGACATAATAAAAGAAACTGAAATGTTTTTTCCATCTGTGAAGCATGCACTACAAATATCGTTAGCTCAGCCGTCGACAACATGCACTATTGAACGATCATTTAGCACATTACGGCGTGTTTAAACTTGGTTGCGCTCTACAATGGGGGAAAGCCGTCTAAATGGTATGTTGTCAAATCATTATCATAAATTGTGATGATTAAATTTTTCCGCGAATTTTGAGTTTATGTATGTTGAGCGTACATCGAACAATGGTGAAGGATAACGCAGAAAATATACGAGAAGAAGTGCTCACCCGTTTTGCTCAAGACCCGAGAAAATTACTTTTTTAATAATAAGTTAATTTTATAGTGAATTTTGATACTAAAAAAATCAAATATGTCCTCGTTTTTCAATAGAAAAAAAACTAAAAAATGTCCTCGATTTTCAAATATTTCTCGTTTTGCCCCTACCTTAACGAAATCCTGAGAACGCTCTTGATTACTTCGCTGTTCTGTTCTCACCTTCAGATCTCGCTATCAGTGCATACTAATCAATATGAGAATTGTGATGTTTAGAATGTATGAATAATTTCATTGAAACTATGAATTACAACAATCAATGCCTTGTCGTTAGTCTTCCTGTTGACATTGAAATGCAACGTCAGTGTGTAAGCAGTGTTTGATCATTCATTTTTGTGGAATATATTTTATTTTGTTGCAAAAGTCCGTTCTGTTCGATAATTCAAGAAAATGCGATCATATTTATTGTTGTTGTTCTTCGCATCTTGTGCCAATTGTTATAAAATTCTGGGCGTCTATCCGTTTCGATGACGATTGAAAGGCGATTATCAATGCATTCGCTGCGTGTTCAAATGTTCGAATCATTATGAAAAATGATGAAAATATTGTGATACCATCGCATAAGGTGCCTGATGTTCTGATTCAATCGTGGCTTCCGTAGCAATCCATTCTCGTTCATCCAAATATCAAAGTGTTCCTCACGCACGGCGGACTACTTAGCACATTAGAAGCGGCACATTTTGGTGTACCACAGATTGGTATTCCATTTGTGTTCGATTAGGCTTTGAATATGGGTGTCGCAGAAGAGAAAGGCTATGCGATTAATGTGCCGAACGAGAATTTAACCGAGGAAAACTTGAAACTGGCGTTGAGAAAAATGTTGAAAAATACAAGGTATTCTGTTGCTTCACAATAGTTTTGTTTGATTTAATCCGATTTATTTATTGTTTTAGCTATGCGAAAAATGCAAAAATCGTTCCTGAACAATATCGAGATCAGTTGAAAACGCCGCTAGAAATTGCAATCCATTGGGTAAAACATGTCGCCATTGTTTGAACATTTATCATTTTAGCCATAGCCGTAGTCGTTTCTTTGCTGGTGAAAATTGCGAAAATTTCCTATAAAATGTGTTCATCCGACAAACGAATTAAGTAAAAAAAAATGAATAAAAATTAGCTGTCTCATTCCATTACGATGTCTTTAGCATTCAGGTTAAATCACAATCCGAATCAATGTACAGGTAGACCGACCGAATGATGTACACCAACGAAGGAAATGTGGACAGATGCTGCGAGCATCATCATTTACTTTAAATGCCGTTTCAAATAATCGGTTATTGATATTTTACATTTTTTTTCTGCCCCGTATAAATGCAACCAAATTGATCTGATATATTCAATGAACTTGAAAATACATAAACTATCAAATGGGATTTTTTTTTGAACATTTAATGTTTTTTTTACATGAAAACTCGTGTGAATCGATGCAATACCATGTGGCTAAATGCAAAGGCGACGAAGATTTGACATTTTAAAATGGTGATTAAGCGTGTTCGGCAGTGTGCACACAACGAATGCAATAGCAAAATTGAATTGACGTGAATGACACTGCGCTGGTGTCTGCGGCTTGATAATTAACAATATAATACTCTGTTGAATGAGAAGCAGTGTAATTAAACTGCGGTAGAGCATTTGCTGCCAGAAGCGTGATATTTTCGCTTTGAATGGAGTTCTGTATGTCACGTTTACTATAAATGCACATTTTTATTACCGCGTTCAATTTTACAAGCGACTTTTTTTCCCCGTTTCGTTTGTAAGCACATTTGTTTCGCTTTTTTTTTCCAATGGGAATAGAATGAATATGCTGAGTCTTGTGATGGACATCTCTTTTGCAAATGAACATCCAATTGTCTAAAATACCTTTATTTCTCACAACTTTCACTACAATCCACAACACAACGCTTTGATTCATTCGCAGCGCAATCGCTTTTGACTTGTTTCCGAAAATGTGCTGATGAAATCATTTGTTTACCCGGCTATCATCGTTCATTTTTACTGTGCGCGCGGTGTATAAACAAACATTGAATATTTTAGCATACGTAAGTTTTATGGTAATTTGGAGAATTTGGAATTGCATCAGTGAGGGATTTCATATTTATTTTAAATTAAAGCGATTTACATTAAATGTGTTCGAGTAAAAACAAACAAATAGATGTGTTAAATATTATGTTGTGTATGTGTAAATTGAATCAAGAAAAATGCACAATAATTTGCCTATAAAGCAATCGCCGCTATTACGGAATTCCACAAACGCATACACCAATACGTTTTGATTAACTCAATACAATAATCAATTTAAATTCCACTTGAGGTTACAATTGCAATCATATTGCCTCTTACAACTGTTTCTCGATGCATTGGTTAAATCAATTTGGTTTCAATTGAATTCAACGACTTTGAGTTTATAAACAAAATATGAACTCATACATTCTTACTCATACAGAAGTGTAGTGAGAATCATTTCGCTATGTAGAATTAGTATAGACCGCACAAACTCGCTACACAGATAAAGTGTTTTGTCTGAGCACAACATCTGTGTGTGAATGTATGAGTCCGTATTTTGTGTGTAAGTTCTTAATCTAATAGCGATAATTCTTTATGAATTTCAATAATTCCGACAAGAAAGTTGTGAAATGTCTCATTGTAAATTGTTTGTGAGGTTTACAGTGTGAGCCTGGAATGTTATGCCGCGCCAAATCATGCTGATAAAAACGACTTTAAATCCTTTTCTACGTGAACAGAAACTGGTAGGTGGTTTAATGGTAGAAATAAAGTGATTTTTGGGGAAAAAGTACTCGACGTAATATGAAGAGATCCCAAATTATAGCCCCTTCAGTCGAAAATGTGTGTCAAAGTAATCTATTAATGGTCGACGACCAATGGATATCAAAGTTCGTAGCCTATAACATTTTATGATGTCAAAATGTTTGAATGATCTTTCTTAACTTCACAATAGAGTTTCCGCTTCAATCAAGACAGAAGATTAGATGGAACATTAAAGATTATAATTCGGAAATAACTATATCAGTTTGTAGCACATGCCATTCAAATAAAAAAAAGAACGAAGAAATTTCCAAAACATAACATGGAAATAAAAATATAATCCATAAAATATGTTTCCAGGTGGTTGATCGTTTGCCATTGATGTTCTTGATTCGTGTGCGCATTTTGTGTCTCTGCTTGATGAGCCTAATCGAAACGAAGCGAAGAGCGAAAAAAAACCGAAAAAGAGCCTTTACTCCATCAAATGCATATAAAACGGAACACTTCTGATCAGCACCTTGCGTATATTTAGACAATAGATAAGCGACGATAATAAGCAGAAAAAAAAGACGACATACTTGGGTGGTCAGCGACAGCTCTTTCAATTTATCAGATTGAAAATGTTTTCTTCCTTTTCACTCAGCTTTCGAATTCGAATTCGAATGCGGCCACAAGTGAAACATATTATTCTTTCTTCTCTTTTTATTTTTTTTTATCAATTTTTTGCATCAATTCAATGCAGAAAAATAAAAGGAACACAGCACAACACAAAGAGAGAGAAAAAAAATGAAATGCCAAAGAGAGAAAAAAAGTAGTAAACAGGCATCAGAAGTCGTAGTCAACACAGCATATAAATGTTAATTCTTTTTTTTCTTATTCCCATTGAGTAAATATTTGCGCTCTCTCAACCAAAATTGTATATAATTTCGGTCATTAGTGCGAGCTAATGTATGCATGTTTGTTCGCTCAGTACACACACATCGCATATTATGATCTAACAATTAATTAATAAATTAATAAGAAAACAGAAAAATGAATAACAACAAAACAGAAAATAAAAAACGACGACGAACTATTTTCTTTGTTGTTGGTCTTTTTGATTAATTGCTGGACACACTGAATAATGATTTTTGGACGATGAGTTTTGAGTTTTCTTTTGGTTATTGTTTTTTTCTCTTCATTTCATTTCATTTAATGAAACGAATAAACAAAAGAAGAAGCAGCAGCAAAAAATAGCATTAAACATTAAACGTCTAACCTATCAAGTCTTTGGAACGTGATGGGCGCATGGCGCTTGATCATCGACCAAAGAAACCTGACGAAAAAAAAACGAACGGAATAACAACAAACAAACGAAAAAGAACAAAATGTATTTAACGAATATGATAAAACTCATTCAGGCACCATGTCATTTACTACTATTATCGGTTTGAAAATCGTTTAATTTTAATTCCACAACTTCCGATGCAAAACCTCTGCCTCGAAAACCTTGCCCTAATTGACGGAATTTTCACGTGTTTCAAACCAAAAAAAAAATCTCATTTAGTTTTTCGTTGCGGTTCTTTATTTCAACGTAATGAAACACTTTTTTTTTTCGTTTATTGCCAAATGATCAATAGATTACTCTATACTTGAGTCATACAAGCTATTATATGAGGGGTTTGGAGCGAAAATGTCATACAGAAAAGTTGAGAGGAAAAATGTCAAATGAAAAGAGGTAGCTATATAGTTCACTATAGTTTACTATACAGTTTACTATATAGCTATCCCTTTTTTGCTCATTCATCATCGAAATTTTTCCGCTCAACTTTTCTGTATTATATTTTTGCTCTAAACCCCTCATATAAACGAACTAATTTTTAGCACATCGTTTTGTGCCCATTTTTTATGAGTTCGGATTTTTTTTTCAATTCTTCTACTGAATGCGACCAACAATGTCTAGAATTTGACACGAATAAATTCAAAATGGCACATGAAAAATTATTTCCAATTAATCAATAATAATTGAATATCGCAAATCCGTCATCGACGGATGGTGGAACTGGGTCAAACCTTGTGATATGGGACGGTGCAGTGATGAGATCGTTTGGAAAACACGAACCACAAACCACGAGACAACTCCTTCGCTCTCGCTATCTGCACTCTCCGTCTCAACCGACGAACGTGTGGTGAATATATAGAGAAATAAATCTGTGCTGCTGCTGCTGTTGCTGCAGCATGGAAATAAAATGACTCAGATTTGATCTTTGGAATAAATCTTGTGTACTGTGTGTGCTTGGTTCCGTCCGTTTTGGTGTTGGTGTGAGAGATCACCATGCATTCGATGTACTGAGCATCAAGACACATGGATGGATAAAAATAAAGAGAAGGTCCACCTAGTAAGTAATATCTTGTAAAGCTTGTGATTATTACAAAACAAATACACGATCCAACGAATCTTGCTGTTGTGATATCGCTGATTTGACATGTATTTTTTTTTTCCTCTTTTCGTTCACCTCACTTGGATGCACTCACAAAACTCCCATACACATTTTTGAACTTTTTCGCTTGAGGCTTTTGTGGATTTTTTTTTTCGTTGGTTTCGATGCAAACGAACGACCAAACCGAGAAGAGAAGACAAGAGAAGAACCAAAAAGAAAAAAAAACTGAACCAAACAAATTCGCTTTTCAGTTTTCTCATCTCTTGTTCGTTTGTTCGTTGGAGAAGCCAAAATAGAATGCGAGATCCATTGCACTGTCAAAAGACAAGACCAGAACGACGACGACGACGACGGCAACGACGACACAGCTGTAAAACTGTGTGTTGATATTTCGTTATTTATTTTTAATGATTTTTTATCATCGTCGTCAACAATATTTCGTTCACTCATAACTTTGTTGTCATTGCTGTTTTATTTCGCTTCAGCATTTTTCTCTTTTTTTTCGTTTTTCTCTTTCTCATTTCATTCTTTCTCTCATTTATAACTCTTCTGCTATTCTTGTTTGGCGTGCTGTTGTTGCTGTATTCACATATTTTCATCAAAGTGAGTGTTATAAATGCTGTTGCATTTGGTAGCAATGGTCCCGTGCGCACAATTTAGCGCGGGTGCGAGCGCATGTGCATAAGCAGACTCATTCACCAGACACAAATAACTACATCTGATTCATGTGATTCCTTTCAATGCACATGCTCATGCAACAAAGCATGGGCCCCGCACACTTTCAACCATTCGGAGATGACAAACATTTTTGCAGAAAATACAAGATGAAGCAATAGAACACAAACCATACATATTTTCTATGTCAGTCGTTGGTTGTTGCTGGGTTTTTTTCCGATGTGGTGGATTTTTTTTGTTTTGTTTCAGATTTTTCGATTGAAATTTACACGAAATGTTCACATAAACATGTTTTATTACATTGTGGCCGAGTGTAGTTAGTTCATGCGCACTGAAAATCGGTCGCATTCGACGGTTTGGCCGCGATCGGCCAATTCGCAGTTTGTTCGTTTGTTTGTTTTCTTCTTTTTTTCGGTGGACCGAAAGAACACGAGGAAATGACTTAAAATTGGATCCATGCTCAGTTGGCGAGCAATTTTCGCTTCGATCAAGCGAGCGACCGATCGAGGGGCAGAGAGAAAGAGCGAGAGCGAGAAAGAAGCAAAGCAAAGCAATAAGAAATCGTGATTATCGTAATTTGAATCTTATTTAGCTTCTTTTCACAAGATACCATGGCAACCAATAAACAATGTCGCGTAAAATAAAAATATGTCGCTGACTGAGAGATGAAAGCGTACATGTTTGTTTTGACCATTTCGGTGGAATATCTTCGCGCAAAATTTATGCGATTTCACTGAATTCACACCGTGAACACACCAAAGGGAAACGCGTAAATAAAAAAAGAAACAACCGCTTTTTTCGCTTATAAGTTTTTAATTAATAACAATAACATTCCCGAAATTCTTCTACATTATTCATACCGGGCATGGAATAAATTATACCGTGTGGTGGCTATCTTTGCTGTGTCTCTTTAGTTTTAAGTGCATCAAAGCGGTGAGCGCAGGCATCTGGGCAAAGAAAAGGGAACCATCGATTTGCATAAACCGAAAAACTATGACAGCCCGAAGGGAAATAAAGCGAGCGAATAACGACTGATGTTGACCACATAGAAAATTACCGAAAACAACCATTTGTTTTGAACATTGAGTTCACTCTCCTCCTCTTCTTCCACCTTGTCGTCGTCGTCATCGTCGTGCAGCCAAACTGTTCTCTCGAAGGGAATGACATAGAAAGAGTTGGCAAACCGATAATTTCCATTTGGATGTAACCAACGAATCTAATGAAGATTCAAACCACTTAATAAATAATGAAAAATAAAATATTGCGCTATGCGTATTTGCGTTTTGAACTGCACTTCTCCCTGTGCCTTTTCGACCATTTCCAACGAAACACAGTGAAAGAGAACAACAATAGAAGATAAAATCGAGATAGATACTTGGTTCCTGTGTGTGTCTTTATGTGTTAAAGACATTCCATTTGTCTGGAAAAAGAAAGACCTCACAGCGCACGCGAATCAAAATTAACAAAACCTGAACAAACAAAAAACGGAATTGCTTACAGAGAGAAAGAAGCCAAAAAGGAGAGATGAAGAGAAAGAGTCCAAAAAGTGAAAAAAAAGAGAAGAGAAGAGAAGAGAGAAGTAAATATGCAGTCAGTCTGCACGATGGCTACGATCGCACTCAAATGGAATAACAAATAAACAGAAAAAAAATATCAACACAAAACACATGCCAATCGACGATGACCAGCACACGAACTCATATATGTACTTTTGTGGTCATAATTAAGTTATTAAATATAAAAAATTATAGAAACGATATGATTTTTGGCGAAACAATGGGGAGCTGCTTATATGAAAAGAGATGACAAATCAAATGACATGATAATATAAATGTGCAACATTTCCGAAGTATCCGTGCGTCAATGGGCAATCCGATGCACGGGTCACACAATAGCAAAACGATAGAAATGAACGAAGACGCTTAATTGGCCACATTAATAAACTCACAAAAATATAAAAGAGAGAGAGAGAGAGAAAATACAGGCACACAGATATAATTTGGCTCGAACATCCAACAACGTCTACAAGTTTATCGTTTTCTCATGATTGGTGTTGTTGTTGTTTCTTTGTTGGAGCAATATTTAGAAGCGAAACAAAACCGGTAAAATGCTTAATATGCTAAACGAAAATGAATGGCTCTTTTAAAACTTCCTTAGCCTTTTCGTTCAAATAATTTGTTAAATTCTTTGTTTTGCTGTAAACAGGCGTGAACATTTATATTTTTCTGCCGTGCAAACGCTATAAAAACATTTTGAGATGAGCGATGGCGGCAGCGGCAGCAGCAACATGACTCGCTTCAATAATTATTCATCTGTATTCAGCATCATTTAGTTTTCCATAGGAAATTCCTTATAATCTAACAAGCAGATGTTTTCGGCCGTAACAAAAATCCTATTTGGCAATATTCAACGCAGATATGATTTTCAGCTTTAGCGGTAGTGGATGGCGTATTGCGGTTGCCGATCCGTCAGTTTTTTTGAACTAATATCGAACAAACCGATCGATTTGTTTGTCGATCGCGTTTTCATTTTTCCCTATCATTTTGCGACAACAAGTAACCTGATATAATGCGGCTGGCTTTTTTTTATGAAGGAAAGGGACAGCGCACGCCAAAATGGATAACTGTTTCACCTATTTAACATCATGGAGATGAATCCAGTTTTGGATATTCATACATCACCAAATTAGTATCAGAAACAGCGCAAAAAAATGTTACCTGAAAAATGATAAATTTTTCGCAAGATCATATCTTAATTAATGAATGTTGGTGGTGCAAAGCAGACAAACGATCGCAGACTAACGAATACATCACGAATAAATCTATTCGCCAGGCGGTTTCCAAAAAGGATGACAACATCAACATGAATTGGTTTTGGTTTAGCATTTTCTGCTCATGTTTGTTTCTTTTCCCTTCTGCTGCGTCGTCGTCGTCGTCTTCGTCTTCTTCTTCTTCTTCTTCTTCTTCACTGTCTACGCTGTTGTGTCGACTTTTCTCGTTAATGTGTGCTAATTCGTAGAATTAAGTGTGGGGAATCGCCTTTTAAATACAATAGTCACACACAGATACGATGAGGCTTGTTAGCCTCATACAAAAGATTGGCGATAGTCATGGTGCAAAGCCATTCGTTAAAATTAATTTGACAGAATACCTAAGCCATTTCCATTTTTAT
Organism: Sitodiplosis mosellana; assembly: GCF_009176505.1. Lineage (NCBI taxonomy): Eukaryota > Metazoa > Arthropoda > Insecta > Diptera > Cecidomyiidae > Sitodiplosis > Sitodiplosis mosellana. The sequence continues at coordinate 13,668,073 of NW_022601467.1, read as the reverse complement.
TTTTATTCCATCTATACCAAAACGAACTCCCATCTCCGAAGGCAACGAAAAAAAGTGTTACACGCTGAAATTCACATTTGAATTATGGTTGCCGCCACTTAAGACGTGATTTTGTAAATGAATTCAGCGACGGAATTTCCGTCGTCGTCGTTGAAATAAAAAACGTTAATCTCAAAACGAAGACCGAAAAAATGTCAATTCGTTAATTATCTCTTCATCAAAAACAAAATAATTACTTTGCATGGAAAGGCGTATTTTGAAGATCGTCTCCCTCTGTCTCTATCTCGCGCTCGTACACTGATTGCAAATTTTCATACAAACACACACACACACACACACACACACACACACACACACACACACACA
>NW_022601467.1:13661157-13667697 GCF_009176505.1 Sitodiplosis mosellana | reverse complement strand
CACACACACACACACACACACACACACACACACACACACACACACACTTCAATCTAAACATGAAACATCGATAATTCTTTCATTTCTTCTTCCCCTCATTTTCGGTGTGCGCAACCACTTCCTCAATCAAGTAGACAATAACGTAACCGTACGAATACTTTATTATCCACTGAATTGCGCACTTTCTTTTTCTTTAAAAACTGCATCATGAAACAATTGACATTTTTTGCATACATATATTCCAGCTTGGGTTTTATTTGAGTCTTGTGCATCACAAATTGTGCACCATCACTCGCCGCCGATCGTATTCAATTCCGGAGATTGCAGTTTTAAGCTTCTTTGTGACTAATTATTTAAATAATTTTCATTTCTCTGTGTGCCTTTCTACATTTTCCCAATTGTAATCGCGCGCATTTTTCTTTTCATCTTTATTCTTTCAACGCCGGCTTTCGCAGCACAATAATGTACGAATGCAATACAAAGCAAACAAAAAACGGAATGAACAATTCAACACAAAAATTTTAATTGCTTGCAGAGGCGCGAAGCTATTGTTTTTTTCTTTCTTCATTTATAACAAATGATACTTCAATTGCAAAGGGAAAATTTTTTGCATTGGTAGCTTTTGAATAAGAAAAAAGAACGAAAACAAAAAAAACGCCTAAACAAATGACATGATCATCGTTTTTCAGAAAAACCAACTGAAAAAACGGCAATAATATATTGGCAACGGTGTACGGCGAATGTTCGAAGCATTGAAAGCCCAAATTGGCTCAATTTATTATGAAAAATCAAAACTTTGATGTGGGTCTGATATCGGATGCGATACCAAAATGAATACGTTCACCGGTGTTAATGTTTCAAATGGTGATTTGACGATTCATCGTTTACAATGATAGAGGATTCGGTTTGATCAACGGCCATGATTCAATTCATCTCGAAAACCTCGGTGGACCGAATGAAGATTGTTGCGACAAAAGAACTGTTTGTTTCCTAAGAAACTCATACAAATAGTAATAATTTTCGTTTGATATGAGTTTCTCTTTCTTTTTCGATCTCCCAATTGTCGAATAGAGCCATTAATTGGATCCGGTGAAAAGGAATTTCGGAAAAATCGACCAATTTCATTGGCTGTGCGCCATCAAGATAGCATCTAATTGAAATTCAATTCGGTTTCAATTGCAAACTTGTCCTAATTTTCGATTCACTTTCCAACATGCATGGCTCATTTGATTTGATGGTTCATTGTTTGTCTCGTTGTGTGCAACAGCAGCAGCAGCAGTGCATAGTCTCATACATCAGATTATTTTTTGCACATCGATTGCTTTCGAAATTGGAATTGTTGAATCAAATCGTTAAAATTCATTTGCTGTTCAGAAGCAAGTTTCTATCTCCCTGTTTCTCCTCTTTCTTTGTTCAAACAAATCGATTCATTGGTATTTGTGCGCGAATAGTTTGCTGCTGGCAATATTAAAATCCATTCGATGAGCATTAACTGACGAGAAAATTTTAGCTTAAGTCGTGTACACACAGTAAGGATTCTGGGAAAATGGCGGCGTTTTTTTTTCTTCTCTTCATTCTTTAATTTGGTATGAAATCTATTCGCTGAAGAGCCGAGAAAATGAAAATTAAAGAATAAACTAAACCCAAAGAAGCTAACACCTCGTTCAATTTACTGAAAAAGGCGAAACATTGTGCTGAATGTGTGTACACGGCTTTAACTAGAAGATGAGCGTGTGCATGCACGTTCCATGCTATTATCCATCGTCAGTATCCATTGGAATTGATAAGTTTTTCTTTCGTTTTGATCGGTCGTCGGTTGGGTTTTTCTTTTTACTCGATTCCAAGCGCGTATTGTGCGCAACCAAACGAATGTAAGAAGGGTCTGTTGCATACATTTCGATTCTGATTTGTGTACATTATTGCTAAACTGTAAACATGCGCATTTCAAACAGACACAAATATACAGACGCAAGCAAAAAGAATGCATACGACAAAGGCAACATCAAACAAATAAAATTTCAGAATAAAAAAAAACCAAAGGAAATCAGGCACTCGTAGAATTCGAGCAACCAACCGATGAATTCATACTGATGCGCAAGTCTCACAGAAAATCATGCGATTGCATTTCGATAGAGTTTTGAGTTGAAGCGAACAATAATTCTGGGCGATATTTTGACACTTTTGAACACTCAAGATTGTTTCTCCTTATATCATCGAAAAAAATAAATATATCGCTGAACAATAACAACAATAACAACAACGAACGAAAAAAATAATAATGAATAGAGTCCATCTTGAAATCGACACTACATGATGTGGCGATAAATAGCGAATCCGATGTGACATTTCAATGCGTTCGATTCAGTGGTGCGCAAGAGCGTTGCACATAAACACAAAATGCGCGAATACACGTGAAGTGTACCGATTCAATTGTATCAGAAAACCGTGAAACGGATACGATAATTGGATGAGAAGTTCGCTTTATTGTTTCTCTTTCTCTCTTTCTCTCTCTCTCCTTCTCGCTTTTATCTTGTTTGTATAAAAAAAAAACAGACAGACTTTTTTTCAGCGAAAACTTCTCTTTTTGTTCACTCCCGCCTAATTGTCAACATATTCAATTCTTTTCGCATTCGATCCCATGATCGAATAATAATAACTCAAACCAAGCAACTACTTCGGTTGTTATTCGTTCTATAGATTACAAAATGCATACATGGCAAACTAAAAACAAAGATACATATTTTTGATCGAAATATGAACTATACATTTTGCACGAATTCCGGCATTTGTTGTTCTGGTGACTCATTCAAATTTCTTAGAAAATACAAAAGACTAGTGTTTCCCTCCGAAAAAAAAACAAATGCCAAGCTCTCGTTAATTATTCCGATAATTTTGAATTATTATCCTCAAGCCACAAAAACCAACTGCATGGTTCGCACACGGTCAATGGAATGCAAAAATTCATAAAATGTCTTCATTAATCCAATTCAACACGGCCATTTCTGCGGTGGTATGCGCCATGCATTCATGTAATTGTGATTTATTTCGGCATTGCACACGATACTTAGCATTCAAATTTGTAGCCATGTAATGACAACGGTGTTGAATTGAAATTTACGTGCCAGCCGCGTGACCGGTCCATAAAAATACCACACATCACTTGTTTTATGCAAAAAGGTGCAATCGATTTAGCAAAACTAATAATAAACCGAATGGACCTGGGGTGGAATTCTAAGTCATTCCACCAAAATCGTTCGGAATTATTTTATTCGTACATAAGCCATATTGGAGTGAAAGAGAGAGATTCCACTATTTTTCAGCATTCCACCGGAATTATTCCGATAACTCAAGGAAGAGTGGAATGTGTGAGAAATAATTCCGGTGGAACGCTGAAAAATAGTGGAATCTCTCTCTTTCACTCCAATATGGTCTTATGTACGAAAAAAATAATTCCGAATGATTTTGGTGGAATGACTTAGAATTCCAGCCCTGGGACTGAAACGAACGAAACGACCGACCGAATGGACGAATGTCACGGCAAAATAAAAGAAGCGCATAGATAGTGTCATTTTTTTTCCTTCTTTCGTTGCACACCAATTGGATGCTAAACGAGACAAACCATCGTTGATGAATGCAAAACATTTTTGCTGTTGTTGCCGTTGTTGAAAATCGTTTACAAGTGATTTTACTGTCATCGACAAATTTGCCCGTGTGCTTTTCCTTTCTCTCCCCTTTTTTTCGACCGTTGGGTTGGTTTGTTGGTAACATATATTACGCATGTTTAAACGCGCATTTTATGTGATAACCAAAGATGCCTAGCGTTGCCCTAAACCGATCGACCATTCCGAATGTATCCATACGATCTTGACATTATTACCGTATCCGGGCTGATGTCTATAACAAATCTATATAATGACCAATTTTAAGACGTCTGCCAATTTCGAATTTACATTGTAAGCCAAGAACCTAGTCACAGAGTGCATCGCACATACACACATCGTGCAAGATCCATTTGAATGTAAATGGCGTTTTTTTGCGTATACATTATTTGAACTTCAACTTTAATAGTCCCATTTGTGTCAAATGGCTCCATGTTTTATTTTTGTGTTTTGTTGTTTTCCCTGCACTTCTTAAACGCTTTCAATTTCTCGCTGTGTTTTTTACTCGGTTTTTGTTTTTCTTCTTTCGTTTTTCACTATTTTGTTCTATGGCAGTTGATGTCTTGGCTTCGTCTTCATTTCAATATTACATTGGCATTGGCAGCCTTTTAACAATAGAACAACATGACAACAACGCGATGTTCACATAAACTTTGGATGTAAATAAAATTGCCTTTTAAAAATGACATTGTACATAAAAATGATCGAACCAAGTTGATTTTCCGTCGTTATGAACATTTACTTTAAGTTAAACAATTTGCAGCTGAATGCTTTAGCGCGCGGCTATTGTGAAATAAGTTCCGAAAGAGAAAAAAAAATGGACCATTGCATTTGTTTTTTTATTTTGCTTGAAATGTCTGAAATTTACGTTATTCAAAGCGATAAATCAAATGAGTGTGGTGATGATTATGTAATTCAATAAATGACTATCATTTCGAGATCGTGCTAGATTTATGTGCGGTTTTAAGCGTTGATATCATTTTGTCGGTTTGGTTTTTTCTCCTTCCTTTCCTCTCACGTTCAAACATCCATTCCGCCGAAATTCTCATTTAAAAGCAAATCAAATCACCCACTAGTGTTAAAGGCTCTATCTGCTATCGGCCGTAAAAAGTCCTATAAAAACGGCTTTTAAAACGAAACCATTGTCCGAAAAAAAATTTTTCGTCCCGTTTCTATGCTAACAATGGTCGGCTGTATATTTTCAAGTCACGACTTGTAATTAATACATCATAATAACATCTCTGTTTCGAGTGGTAGAAAATCCCCCAATCAAATCCAAAACTCAAGCAAATAATATAAAATTGATAATGATCAGTGATCTAAACAAAATAAATGTGAAAATCTATTTGCGCAAGAATTCAAAACAAATTGATCGAATGGAAACTTATAAGGAATTAATTTATCGGTCGCTGATCTAAATAGGTTGGTCTACAGATAAAAGATTCGATGAGCGTGAGTTTATTTGTGTGTATGTGTATGAGAGAGACCAAAAGGAGAAGAAGTTGTTCGAGAAAATTAAATAATAATTATCGATTTTTATTGACTCAGTGTCGAGGAGTGCGTGATTTAAAGGTAACAGCAGCAACACAATAAAAAAAACACACATAGAGGGAACACAAACCAGCGGTTACGATTCATTCATTTTGAATTGCATTTAATTAAAGTGATTAAAAGTGAATGGATTTGGATCGATAGGAGTAAATAGGTTTATACTTGGCATCGTTAAAAATTGCACAACCGATCAAAATGCAAACAAACGATGTGCTCTTCTTTCGGTTGTACACGGCAAAGCCTGTACGGAACCTATAACGCCAAGATATCTCGGCCGAAGATGAATGTATATGCACACACGGAGAACAGATGAATGCAGATAATTTTCGAATTAGAATAAAAATGTGAGCGATAAGAATGGGCAAAGGGGATTCAATCCTGCCACAGACATGGACTGGTTGCAAAAGGATTTAACACTTTCACAGAATCCATTGACTCAAATTCGACCCATTGCATTTTCCGTTTGAAATGATAAATTTGTGAATTAGTTGTGACGAGCGTTAGGGAATGGAATTAATTCTGGGAAATTTCATGGAGTGTTGTTTCAAATAGGGTCATATCACTGCAATTTATGTGGGCGCCCTTGGCTCAAGTACTGATTCCACGAGAAACAACAACAACACCAACAGCAACGATGACGACGGTAACAATGATAACTGCCGTTCCTACGAGATCATCATTCGCTAATGTTAAAACGCTGATTCATTCGTGAAACACTCTTATTACGAAGGAAGTGATGCGAACGCTTAAGGTAATGGAAAGAAGCAGAACAAAACAAAACAAAATGCAAAAGCGAAGAAGAAACAAAAAAAGCGAAAACGCAAAGAAAGAGAAAAAGCACAGAGAGAGAGAGAGAGTGTGTGTGTGCATAACGCCTATTTTTGCGAATTCCATCTCGTTGTCTAGCTTCGCTATTGCTGTTTTGCGCTGTGTGTGCAACGCAAGGCGAATGAAAAATAGCGCAATATCTGCATGCAGCAGAAAAATTGCAAGGCGCAAAAAAAGGAACGAAAAAACCGAAGTATACGAAAAAAAATGAGGCAACAATTATTACATTTTATTCGTGTTGGAGTGTTGTTGTAATCAGGCGCGGTGAAGCGTAAATTAAAATGAGGTGGCTCATCGTTGTGTATATAAATATTGTACTGACCAAGAGGAGTTTGTGTGTTTTCATTTTTACTGTTGCCACGATTCACACCGCTACCAGTTAGCTCCAACCGTACCGCTGATGAACAACGAATATAACACACCACAGAGAGATCACAGGCCGGGCACAGAGCGAAAGAGAGAGAGAGAGAGAGAGAGAGAGAGAGAGAGAGAGAGAGAGAGA
>NW_022601467.1:13653043-13661147 GCF_009176505.1 Sitodiplosis mosellana | reverse complement strand
AGAGAGAGAGAGAGAGAGAGAGAGAGAGAGAGAGAGAGAGAGAGAGAGAAAGAGCCAGAAGAAAGAGTGACGCAAAGCAACAAAATCGAACCAAACAGAACAGGCGAGCGAGAGGAAATCAGCGAAAAGAACATAAAACAAATCAGCCAATGAATAGTGGCAAAAGACAGGAATGCGATCCATAGCCAAATAAGAGAGACAGGCTCATGTGCAGCTATTGCCATAATAAAGAAAAAAAAATAATTAAAACATGTGCACTCATAAAATTATGCACCAACATACGTAATTTTTAGTGCTTCACTCGGTCGATGCGTTTTTTTTCCTTCTTCTTCTTTCTCGCTCTCTTTGCTCGGTTTTTAATTCAGATCTAATGCATTAAAAATTAACTACATTAAATCAAGTACACATACTTGGTGTTTTTGAAGAAAAAAAATGTTCTTCTCTTTTTTTTTGCCAACGACTCTTCGGCCCATTCCGTTTCGTTCGATGTGTCTTTGCAAATTTTATTTCGCATTTGATACGATTCTCTCTCTGTTTGGTTTTTTTTTCGTCGTCATCGTCGTCGTTGTCGTTCTTCCTTAATTTACGAATTTCGTTTTGATGTGCTCAGTTCGTATTCGCTCTTTTTTTAGTGATTCTTTTCGTTTTGTGGCATTTTTCGGTTTATTTCCTTTATGCCATTCGGTGCTTCTCGGCTTCTCGACTGCTTCACAAATTAGTAGCAAACATATAAAAAATTACAACATTGGCACTTGGCGTTGGTGCTGTATGACTGAGAGGTATACATACATATTTGGGCGAATGTAATTCGCATGAAGTTTCCCATCAAAACACAAACACAGCTCCGACTCATTTGGTTTTTCAGAGCATGGAGAAAACCGGCGAAAAAAGCAACAACAGTAGCAGCAAAAACAACGATGACGACGACAGCGACAGCGACAACGTCGAAGGTGAAGAGAGAGAGAGCATGACAAACATTATTGTTTGTTGCAAAGTGCCCCGTAATTTAGTAAGCATTTCATTTGTTTGCTAAGGACTTTATATTCTGTGAACGAACGAACGAATGAACGTCCGTCCACTGTGCATCATTTCATCGCTTTTCCATTTTCGATTGTGGGTTTTTTTTTGTGTTCGTTCATTTGTTCTTTTGCATTTCCAGCGCATTGAATTTGTTTTGTTGTTTTGTATTTATACGTTTTTTCCCCGTCTCTTTTTCGTGTGTGCTATGCTGCTACATTTGTGTTGTACATCATTTCGATTCGTACTAAATGTTCGGCATCATAACATTGAATATTCTATAAATATTAATTTTATGTGTGACCACACATACTATATCAGATGTTGTATTTGGAAAGACACGGCGAACGGAAAATAAATGACGAAAAGACGAGAAATTTTGAAAAATCAAGAGAAAAGAATCGCATCAACGACAACCGCAACAGCAGAAGCACCAATCTTGCGATGGAGAATGGTGAATTGTATGCAGAATTTGGAATATTGTGAATACGTTTTCATTCTATTTGATGTGTGATCAGTATTGTCAAACTGCAACAAATTTATTTCTTTCCCTCAGAGAGAGATGGAGAGAGAGAGAGAGGGACGAAACGAAAGGAGTGAGAGAATGGAACATGCACCAAAAAGCAGTGAGAATCAATGAAGACAGCCCGGTAAAGGAGCCAAAATGATGAGCAACAGCAACGGAAAGAATTATGAAACAATGCCAATGCATGTGCAAGAAGAGGAAAATCAAAATGAATCACGGATCACGGGAGAGAATGCATAAAAATCCACACAAATGCACAATATCAGGCGAGTGAGAGTGAGATAAGGCAGGGCCCATATTCTATATGCTGTCCATCCCGTGTACCGGAATGCCGGTGAGGTATATGTGTGCACACAAGCCACACACAAAAAAAAAGCTTTATGGTGATTTGGTTTTAAACATTCATACGTTTTGCGCTAAATCAAGTCGTTGCTCGTCATTGCTCGTGCTAAAGTGCACTTATATCACCATGAAGAAAAATACACACAAAAAAATACGATAAAAAAAGTACACACATAAAAGAAAAAAGAAACGAAGCGCACTGGAGAAGAAGAAGCAAAAAAAAAGAACTGCCATAGAGGAGAGAAAGAAGTTGTTGCGAGAAAGCTAAGACAAAACGAGAAGAAGTGAAAACTGCATGAAGCCCAACCTGAATTTCGCCTTTTGCTGCACAAACTCACACACACATACACACTTAGTGCGCATACATCATATTTGTATAACCCGAAGGAAATCTTTCAAGCAAACTCCACTTTTGATTTTTATTTTATTCAATTTTGTTTCTCCCCATTTATTTTATTGTAATCCTTTGGCACTCGCTTCGGATACCTTGTTTGCCACAATATGTCATGCAATAGGTTTTGTACTCTCTTGCACCAACGCTCGAAGGAGTGAATTATTAAAACCGTTTTGGCCGCTGATGCTACTATTGACGCGAACCATCGTCGAAGGTACACAAATGGGAAGGAAGTTCTTCTGGAAAAACCATCACCATTTCAATAAGTCCTACAAGCGAAAGTGTGCATTACACACATACACATCATTTTCAGCGCAGAAAATTGTCTAAAATGCTGCTGCTGCAACAAAGAAAAATCGCAACGGAATGGTGAGAAGGAAAAAAAACTAACAACTAATGCCGAAAACGATTTCGTTATTTTCAATGCTCGCGCGCTTAATGTATAACATACGTATTGTGTGATACCCGTTCGGAATAATAAGAAATGAGAAACAACCACGATGACGAAGAATAGAAATCAAAGCATCGAACGAAAAAAAAAAATGAAACAACGTTCTATTATTCTCTTTCGATTGTCACTGTCACCGTCGTACAATTCGTATTGCATTATTTTTTGCACGGTTTACACGAAATTGTTTGTTAAGCATCAACCTCTTTGTGTGTTTGTGGATGCTTGACTGCAGCACACATTCTATTTACGAGCAAATAAATTATAGCAGCGCACACTATACACGTAAACACAAATCAACTTACTCAAATATCGGGGCGTGAAAGAAACGAAAAAAAAACGGGCTGCATTTTATCATCGAGCAATGACATCGACATCTTATCGTCTCAACCATTATCAGTGAACCGATTTTTCGAATACAGTAGCTGCTTATTGAATATTTATAACGGGTCATATGCGGTGTTTTATCCTTTTTCTTTTCCATCGCGTGGATTTGTTAACGCGTTCTTTGACCAAACGAATTTTATGATACAGGCGAAGCAATGAATCCAAAAATAATCAATGCATGATACCAAAAATGCTCACTCAACACTAATAAAGTAGTTTTTTTTTGACTGGCATGGTCGACACAAACTCAAATTAATTGTAAAATTCCACGCGTTTTGATCGATTCACCAAATTCATTGTCATTTATAAGCCTTCATGGAAATCGTTTTTCTTCTCCCACCACCAAAATACCGAAATGTTCATTTAATCAGAAGCCGATTAGTTGATTAATTGTGGTTTCGATATGAAGAGAGAGAGAGAGAGAGCGAGAGAATGTCCCCCTCTTCCGGTTTCTTTGCATTTCTTGATGTTCGCGAGCACATTGTGCCAATGCATTTTGGTTTCCGTTTGCCAAAGAGCGCTCAACGATAGTGCGATGCGCATCGCTTACAGACAGTCGATTGCAATTCCTTTCAATTAGGTGTTACCGTTAACAAACAACAGAGGTACGGGACTCGCCATACCAAATGTAGAGCTGTATAGAAATTCATTTGCAAGCAGCGCGATAATGTGCAATTATAATATGTATCTATAATTATGTCGAATGGAGTTTTGTGCATGCCCCGTACACTTCACGCTCGTTGTCGTTTATCGTGTGCTTGAGAGGCCAAAAGACGGAAAAGAAAGAACGACGAGGATGGCAAGGCGAAGTGGTGTTGGAAGAAGGAAAGAAGCGCAAAAACTTTGAAATGTCAATGCATGGGTGCATTTTATTTCTCTTTTGTGTATATGACTTGTAACAGTGCATCGCGCGTTTCCATTAAACTCGTACAGTCGCCACTTTCCGCTCGACAATCCAAACTCAAAAACCATATGATATTGGCCATCCATTCGGTGTGTGTGGCTGTGTATCAGAAGAGTAAGTATGGGTGCAGCACGGTACAAAATTTAAACACAACAGCGATAACAGCAGCAGCAGCAGCAGCAGCAGCAGCAGAAGTAATAACAAAACACACGTCGCAAGCTGCTCAACAGCCAACTCTTGCGCTCCGCGCTATTACCTCCGCCATCTCTGCCACTAACTAGCTTTTTCTTCCAATTCTAATGACTCTGAATGTGCAAGTCTTTCGGTGCAGCATAGCACATATATTCATATTGCGATTGGATGGCCGCGCTTCGAATGCATGGTGACAACGGGTACGATGTACAGCGTTCGTTCGTTCATTCCTTCCTTCGTACATTCAACGCTCTTGCTCTCTTGTTCCCTATATGTGTATGCAGAGAGCCGCGCGTTGCGGTGCTTATATGCAGACAAGAGCAGGCACACACAGAGCGATTCAATTGGATTCATGAAACACGAGAAAGACATGTGAGAGCATGAACGAAGAGTAAGAGCTAGAACGGCCGCGACCAGTTTACGCTTGTTGTCTGTTTCTTTGGTTTGCTTAGCCTGTTTTGCCTTTTAATCCATCTGGTGCTGACGTTGCTGCTATATGTTCTCGCTCTGCTCGCTTGTTAGTGCTGTTGTGTGGTGTGGTGTTGTGTGATATTATGTTGTGTGTCGGTGTTTTATTTTATTTTTTTTAAATTCTCTTCTCATTTGGGTATCATAGCCATTCGAGCTTGTTTCGAACTTTAGTTTGCGATCTTCATTGGAGAGGATCGCTTCGGTATTCTGTGTATCGTTTTGTTTCTTTCTTTTTTCCGATATATTCACATCGTGTGTATGCATCATCGTTGTTGAGTGAAGAAAGAATATACGTATATTCGACGACCGCGAGATTTTATTTTTGTTCCGTTTTTTTTTGGTTCGTTGTATGTTTATATGTGAACAAATTGCATTGCATCGAAAATTGTTCGTTTGTTCGTTTGTTCGTTTTGCATTTCGTTTCGTATAATTTAAATTTCGGTTAAGATTGACTAGAAAACGATTGGAGAGCGAGTGAAAGAGAGCGCGCACCACTATTTAACTGACGACAAAACAAAGCCAAAGAAATCAATTGGTATGTTATCGGTTCGGAATTTGTGTGCATAGTGGTCTTCATCGATAGAGCTGTTTATTTGCAAATGAACGAATTAACAATCGTGAAATAACATGCGACCACACACTTTGTGAACAATTTTTTTTTTCTCGCTACATAATTTTTTTTCCCCGTTGCGCTCGCTCTCAAAATACACACAACAAGAGTTTGGCGAATCATTTGCAAGCTCACCACAAATGACTCTTTGACCGAGACGAAAATGATACGATTTCAGCATATATAATCTAATATGAATAGAATTTTTATGAAATACAAACCGACTGAAAAGGAAACACAACGAGATATAAGAAAAAAAAACCAAACAAAACAAAACGAATCAAATAAAGAAAAAGTTTCTATGAAGTGTGTTTTAAACCGAGATATAAAAAAAAGTTGTGCAGTGTAATTAGGAGATGAAGCAGTACGAGTGGCTCAACGACAATAAACTGCAACATAAACTATTTTGATTTGGTTAAATGACTTTTTGTTTACAAACATCAACAGTGAACGCGCATTCATACCGTTTAGGTAGGTGTTTAAAGGCAAATCTGTGGTTTTCCGGTTTCAAAGCCAAATCCATTTTTAACCCGAGAGAATGATGTTTGTGAAAACAAACACGCGCGTTTCTAACCGACCAGCACACAAAGAGTGTGTGTGTGAGAGAGAGAGAGAGAGAGAGAGAGAGAGAGAGAGCGATTGTGTGCAGAAAAAAAAGTGCATCCGAAGCTGGCTCAAAAGTCAATAGACGAAAGAGTGTGTGTATGTGGAATCTTTATGCATTTTGAAATGTGTGTCTCGAATGTGAGCGGCCGACGCATTTCGATTTCAGATCAATAGCGATTGCCGTACAATTTCGATTCCGTATTATCTCTTGGAATCAATGGTACATGAGAGTAGCATTCAATGTGAAAACTGGAATCGATAAACCGTTCCTGGCACCGTTCCGCCAAATGATATTTGCGACGAACCAAACCAAAAATAAAAAGCATTTGTAAATGCCGAATTTCAAATAACACCTACTACACGACTATCATATAGCGTTCCATGGAAATTGAGTTAGGTTTCGAGCTATTAGTTGTGAGTGTGGCGATAAAATGAAATCAGCTGCGCAGAACCGACGCAGTGAACAAGGAGATCAGAAAAGAAACACTGATGCATAAGCGCCTCGACAAAATCTTTGGCCAAAGCTGCAAAACGGATAAAATATGATAAGCATTTGGTTGAATGAAAGCAAAAAAAAGAGATACAAACACACAATGTCGACAGCGAAACTATCGCATCAAAGTGGATAAAAAGGTAGAAGAGAGAGAGAGAGAGAGAGAGAGAGAGAGAGAGAAAAAGAAGAGGAATGGAAAAAAGGTGAAATAAAAATAAATAAAATAAAGCTACAACAAAGCGGGCAAACAATCAAACATAACACGTATAATATTCACAGAGCGAAAAATGTGAGTTAGAACAGTGCTGCAAAATAAAAAAAAAGAAACATTAACCGCGTTCGCATTGTGCAAGTCAAATCGCATCGCCGAGCAAGAGAGCGTTTGAGCACGCCAAAAGATCTGTTGGCATCAACCCGCGAATGGATGCTCGCATAATGAACACAACAATTTCAATGTTATGCTTTAGCTCGTAGCCGTTGCCTTTGTTGTTGCTGTTGCTCTTTTCATTTCTTGTACTGCTTCTACTACACATAATATCTATTGAATGCGGGTTACTTTTGTGCACCGTTTTTACCGTTTATTTTTTGGCTCTTCCTTCCCTATCTTTCAGTTTTCTTCATCGGAATTCTCTCTTTTTATTTTCGCTTATTAGTCTTTTGTTTAACTCTCCTAGTTACCGATACGTGATAGTTTGTTTATAAACATTTCTTCTGGTTGTCGGCATTTTAGCAGCCCGTTGTTCACAAGGCACAAACGTTGCATTTTTAGCAAAGAGACTTATTGAGGAGTAACGCTCGCACACACACACACAAGCTCACACACCCATCTCGACGAACAATATCCAGATCCATTGCAAAAATCGAACCACACCGAGAGAGAGAGAGAAACAAAACTTTTTGTATCGTGTGTTGTTTTAAGCGTTATTCGCTTGCTCTGCAACCAATTTGCATCTAACGTGTAATATCATATCTCGTCGCGATTGAGTAGTACTTGCGTATGCGATGCTCGATTCTCGCAACTATTTCGCATAGCTCCTTGCTATGTGAATACAAAATCGTGCAATTTGTAACAAAACTTTCTTTCAAATTGAATTTAAGACTGGCGCATCTGAACCAAAACAACAGCCCAGACTGTAACAAACAGATTGTATTTGCGGTGCCGACAAAACAACGAACGTAGAGCGGGCGAATGGGAGAGCGAGAGACGAAAAACTGTTTCATATTTTCTCGAAGATGTCAGATAAAATCGACGATAATTAAGCCTATTTTTGTGATTCAAAGGAAACCATTCCGCAGACATGAGCATTAAATTAAGAGAGGCATTTTTCGCCGCGCAAAAAAAAATGCGGCGCAAGTGATAAAAGTGTTGAACTTCTAACGATAAAAAAAACGCGAGAAAAAAAACAGGCAAAAACGACAACCAACAAAAAAGAATACTCGACATGACTGCACAAGCTCATTACATTTGTGTCCTCCAAACTGAATGCAATTCACGGCATTTTTGTCTGGATTTCGAAATGAATTACACATGTTTTTCCGTGCCGCCGGAATTATAGCGCAACATAAATTATTGCTTAGACAAAAAAAATGCATGAAGAACGCAAACACCACACGGTGCACTGAGATTATGCACTAAAATTAAACGCTTGAATATATTGATTGCAATGCAAACGACAAAATTCACACACACACACACACACACACAGAGAGAGAG